>NC_084601.1:23847128-24147128 GCF_033807715.1 Cololabis saira | reverse complement strand
CTCTGAGGTGCAGATGTTCATAAACCTGGTGGCTGTCGAGAAAAAATTTAAAAAGCGATGTAGACGGGCTGTTTTTTTCTCAGCCGCTCCCGGCTCCAGCTGATTTCTGATCAGCGCCGACATGAACAAAGCGGTTGCGCAATCGAGTACGTCACAGCAGCTTCACCCAATCCTGCCCACTTCTCCCCTGGCAGTGCGAAAACACACGTGTGGGGCCGTGTAAAGCCGCGCCGAGCCGTGCCGGGTTGAACCGATACTAGTGGAAAAGTGCCACATGATCTGTTCCTGAACGCCTCTTGAGTCTCTGACTTAACTTAACTTGTTGCTAATTTCTTCTCATTTGTTTTGCTCACTTGTCCTTTTTTTGGTTCCGACTTGTTCGTTGCTGTTTGTTGACTTGGTTCTGACTTGTTGATTTGTTGCTGACTTGTTACTGACTAAGTTCTTACTGAGCTGTTATTGATTTTTTGCTGACTTGTTAATGTTGCTGACCTTTTAAAAAAGTATATGTGTAGTAGTAACAAACACATTTGTTTTACTTGGTTTATTTATTTATTTATTTATTTATTATTTTTTATTTTTTTATGAAAAACAATGTAATATTTATACTGCGATGATGAAAATCCTGTATGGCTGACTTTATTTCTTTAATAAAAAGTTTAATAACAAAAAAAATATGTTTAAAAGTATGAAAACATTAAAGTTTTCAGTTATAATTGCATAAATTGTCTATATTTCATTATTTATATACTGTCTTGTGGTTACATTTGCATAAAATGCTAAAAACAAAATTCTCAAAAATAAAAACCGAAATAGACTGAAAATGGAAAAAATTTAAACAGAATGTGGAAAAAAATTTAAACGATTTCATAGTTCCTCTGTTTGCTGCCCTGGATCTGTTTGGTAATTCTGATCCACACAATGTTTCTGAAAGCAGTTCTATCAGCATTTTGGGAGGTGATTAGTTCTTACAGCATCATTATCTGCCAATACTTGCTGTTGAATCTCAATATAATACTAGTATTTAATATGTTGCATAACTACACAGTCATATAATTCATTCAACAGCTCAAAATATTTTTAATAACCCAAATCAATATCGGAATCGGATCGAATCAAATCTTGATAATCGATTCTGAATCTTAAGAATCGGAATCGAAACGATTCTTGACATTTGAATCGATACCCAGCCCTACTTGTTACTGGCCCCTTGTCCCTCTGTTGTTTCCAGCTCTTTGATTTCTGGCCGACTTGTTCCCAACA
This sequence comes from Cololabis saira, assembly GCF_033807715.1. Taxonomy (NCBI): domain Eukaryota; kingdom Metazoa; phylum Chordata; class Actinopteri; order Beloniformes; family Belonidae; genus Cololabis; species Cololabis saira. Next base: position 24,145,865 of record NC_084601.1, on the reverse strand, counting down.
TGTTGGTGACTTGTGTCTTATTTGTTGCTGACTTATATTTGACTTGTTGCTGACTTGTTGTTGACTTTCTTTCAGGAACACAAGTCTAAAGTGGTGCAGCTGGAGCAGCAGGTGGCGAAGGTGAAAACGCGCTACTCGGTGGCGCTGAGGAACCTGGAGCAGATCAGCGAGCAGATCCACGCTCAGAGGGGGCGTCACCTCGCCGCCAGGGGCCGTCCTGCCGTGTGTGGGGGGCGGAGCTCCCCCGTAGGGGCGGAGTCTGAGGTCCGGGCGGCTGTCGGAGTTCCCGTCAGTGGGATTCCGGTCGGCGACTGGGCCGATGGGGAGAAAACCCGGCTGTGGGTGGAGAGGCACAGGGAGAGCGGCTGGGGCCACCGGGAGGGGCACGAGGCGGAGGCCGCCAGTTCCGACGGCATGTCCGTCATCAGCCTGCAAACCATCGCCTCGGACCTGGAAAAGTGTGACTCGGTAGAGCACCTGGGGAATTTCAGTGACGTGGGGAGTGTGCAGGCGGAGGACGGCGACTGCGGCAGGAAAGCGGTTGGATGGGGGATCAGCAGGGCCCCCGAGGCCCCCCCAAAAGAGACGGCAGGGGCCTGCGTAGAGAAGAAGGAGGGCTTCGTGAAACAACATAACCGGAGTGTCAGTCTCTGACAGGCGACAGCAGACGTCCTCACAGTGTTTGAAAACCAAAAAAAAGGTCATGACTATTTGGAAAAGGTTCATCAAAAAAAGGTTTTAAGTTCTTGTGATTTTTAACATAAAAATTTCAGAGTTTTATCTTGCAAAATTTTTTTTCTAAACTAATTTGGAAATTATGACTGCACATTTTTGAGTTTTAACAAGTCAAAATTTGCCTTTAAAATGTTAATGTTTATCTTAGTTTATTTTAAAGAAATTTGAGTTTATATTGTCCAAATCATACTTTTTTTAAAAACAAATTTGCAAGTTTATTAAGTCATAACTTCTGATTATTTTTTACTAGGCCTCTTTTCCTCAACATGATTTTTGTGTTGAAATGATCCTAATACGCTGTTGTGTTACCTTAGCTAACCACAGCTAAGTTCATGTTAACCAGTTAACCTGAAGTTGAACTTAAGATCATTAATTAAACCGGTTTTCTTCCCAAACATCCAGAAACGGCGCTGCTTTAGAACATTTCTGAATCTATTTGTAACGTAACACTTCCATCACTCAAACTTGATGTGAGGGTTACATCATCATGTCCAGACACTTTACAGCCTCATTTAAGAACAATTAATGACAGACACAAAATAATTATTATTAATTTATTGTAATTAATGAAGTTTTAAATTATGAGATGGTGGTGTTCATTGTTTACATAGATGCTGGCTAATAAAAGGCATTTTAAAACAAACCCATGTCCTTTATTATTGGCACAAGTGCGTCTCTGTTTCCTGATGTCACTCAAAACTTTGCTGATGGTCTGATGAGTTTCTCAGATCTTCAGCGATGGCAAGGTTGCTATAACAGGGAGCAGAGAAATCTGCCGAGGTTCAGGCTCGTCTGAAAGATTAGAGAGTTTCATGGACGGCTGCAGATCCCATTAACGTGATTACTCTGATGGTAACGAGTACAGAGAGCGACAGAAGGGAGAAACGAGTGGAAGGAGGGAATGGAGATGAGAACGAGGCTGCGGATTGTTGGAAAACTAGAGGAGAGAAACGGCAGATGAAGAAAGGCTGTCGGTGCTTGAGTTTTTCTGTCTGAGCAAGTTCATTTTAGCTACAAACTACATTCCTCTGTGTTCTCACTGCTCCTCTTTCAAAGAGAACAAAGATTCCCGTCATCCCACACCTGCTTTCCACTGTTTGGTTTAAGGTTTTTCTCCCACTAGGGGAGTTTTTACCTGCTATTGTTTATGTTATGCTTATGTAATAATTGCTCGGGGGTCATGTTCTGGTCTCTGGAAAGATCCTAGACACAACTTCTGTTGTAATAGACGCTGTATAAATAAAATTGAATTGAATTGAAATTGAATTGGACAGTTGAGCAGGTGTTTGGGCTCCAGCACCTTCTCTCTAGTTTCTATCCTCATCTCTCCAGGTTTCTTCCCACCTGCTCTCCACTCTCACTGGAGATCTCGTCTCATCTAGAAACATCCCAGTCCAGAGGCTCCTGTCTGACCTCGTCTGTCAGCATGTCCATCACTATGGAAACGAGAAGGTGCCCAGGTTCAAACCTCGGTGCAGTCCCACTCCTACCTGCAGCCTCTCTTCCACTCCGACTGCCTACATGTGCAATTCTTGAAAATCTACTAGTTTGTGAAGGTGGAAATTCAGATTTGAAGAACTATTCATCACACTGGTGTTTTGGGCCACCAGTCTACAATGTCAGCTAGGACCTCCAAATAATTAAAAACGGCCCCCTGTAAAATATAAATTTAAAACAATAGAATGCTCTCAATTCTGATAAACACACATTTTATTCACAAAAGAACATCAAATACATACCCAATGCTTAAAGGGAAACATTTAACCGTTTCATGAAAAATATCAGCTCATTTTGAATTTGATTCCAGAAAAATGTCTTTAAAAAGTTGGGCCCCTTACTGAAAGGAAATGCCTGGAGGAACATCTCCATCTAATTAGGTTCATTATCAACAGGTCAGTAACATGTTTGGCTTTAAAAAGATCGTCCCATCCACAAAGCGAGAAGCGAGATTGAATAAAGGATCATGTCAAAGATTGGATGTTTTTTTGTTATCAAGTTTTTTATTGAGCTTTTTTTTTACCCCCTCCCCCCCAACTAGTAACTTAGATAACTGGGCTGTTCCCCCACCCCTACCTCCCCCATGTCAGTGTGTGACATTTCCCCCAGTTTGTTTCTGTTTTGCCCCGCCTGTCTTCCATCTGCCCTGATTGTTCACACCTGTGTCTCGTTACCCCCTTGTGTATATCTGGTCTGGTCTTCCCCTTGCTCCTGGTGGTTCCGTACCGTTTGCTCCCTCCGTGTTGTCCCATAGTTTTTCGATTCCTGTTTCTGTGTTTTTTGTTCCTGCTAAGCAGCGATTTGGTTTTTGGTTCTTGCCTTTTTGTTAAAATAAACCCTTTTTGGCTGAACTCCTGCCTCTCGCTCTCCTGCGTCTGGGTCCTCATCCAACCACTCTGTGACACCCCACCCCTCTGGCTTGCTCCCTGCCCTTCCCCTTGCTGGCTTAGAGAATATGTGGTATTTAAACATAGGAGAAAAGAGAAAACTGTAAAGTGGAGAAAAAGTAAATATCTGTAATATAGGATAAAAAAAATAAAAAATTTCTTCTCATTCAATGACATAAAGGGCAGCAGAATGAGGAAGAATGTAGGAGGTCACTACCTCCTTTCATTCCTTACAATTGGATGTGCATTTAAATACGTTTATTTTATGTACATAGTAGACAGACCCTCAACATTTTCTGCTTTGGCCCCGTTAGAACGGGCAATAGAAAGGTCTAAGGTCAAGGTATCATACAGCATGGCAATCCCAGTGCACTGGGAGATATGGAGTAAGTGCGGGGGTTTCCACCTCATTATCAGCATTTTCTTTGCGGCTGTCAAGCCTAAAAACAAAAGTCTTCTCTGAGAGATTGGATGTTATTTGACTTTCAGTCTCAGGGTCACGTGGTTTGGAGCTATTGAAGAAGAAAACCATTTATTTTTATCTGGATTGAATGTGTGTGAAACATCCAACCAGAAACGAGCTTCGCCTCCGTACATTAATGAGTGGTCTGAGGTGGAAGGAAGCAGATTCAGAGAAGTTTGTGGTGGTGCGGGGGAGTGAGCATCCTCCTCACACCGCTCTTCCTCTCCTCCTCCTCCTCCTCCTCAGTGGCGTCAATTCAGTCAAAGCTAAGGTATGGCAAGGTTACTAGTCACAGAACAGAACTAGAGTATCAATCAACACGTCCAGCAAATACTCATCACAGAAGTCTGCTATGTGGCTTATCTTTGTGGTCAAGAAAATTGGAACTTTTTCAAATGCAGTCTCGCTCACTGCAAAAACTCAAAATCTTACCAGGAATATTTGTCTTATTTCTAGTTAAAATGTCTAATTTTTAGTAAAAAAATCTCATTATGCCTAAAACAAGATTAATCACCAGAAAAATAACTTGTTATTTGACCATTTTCACCTGTTTCAAGTAAATTTTCACTTGAAATAAGTAGAAAAATCTGCCAGTGGGACAAGATTTATCTTCTCATTACAAGCAAAAAAATCTTGTTCCATTGGCAGATTTTTCCACTTATTTCAAGTGAAAATCTACTTGAAACAGGTGAAAATGGTTGTTTTTGAGTCTTGTCTTAAATGTAATGAGATTTTTTTTTACTAAAAATTAGACATTTTAACTAGAAATAAGACAAATATTCTTGTTAAGATTTTCAGTTTTTGCAGTGTATAATAACTAGTGAAATCGATCATGTTGTTCTGATTTGCATTTGTAGTTATTCTATATGTATTAAGTAATAGAATAATCAATACAAAGAGACACAGAGTAATTCCATAAATGTATTTAAAAAAACAAACATTTACATTTTCCCTTGAAGCCAAGGTGTGGCGGCTGCCGTACCTTGCCATACCCAATTGACGCCCCTGGTTCTGATCGTCTTCTTCCAGCACAGACCGGACCGGACCGTCCTCTGCTGCGGTGCTCCGGCTCAGCCGAGCGTGGTACCGACACGAACCCCCCCCCCCCCCCCCGCGAGTTTGTGGGCGGACAGATGAAGAGGCTGTAACGCTCTGCTGTAACGCTCTCTCTCTGGTAACGCTGTGCTCGGCTCCCCGCGTGTTTCTGCAGGAGAAGGGACGTGGCTCGGGTCGGTTTCAGCACCATGGACAGCTCCCGCCGCGGAACCCGGGCAGAATCCGGGTGTAAAATCCGGGCTGGCCGATCACAATCCTGCAAATCTGCTGATTTCAATTTATAGGAGAAAATGGGAGGAGGGGGCAGAAATGCTGCAGATTTTTTTCACATCAACTCCGGTCACATTAGATTATTTTATTCCACTTGAACTGGGATTATAAACCGCCCCGGACCCCCCCGGACCCCCGGGTCCCCTGCAGCAGGTTTTCAGGGATGCATCTGCTCGGCTCCAGCCTCCGGAGCTCCGGTCCTCTCCTCCTCCTGGTCGTGCTCGTGTCCTGCGCCTGGCCGGCCGCGGGGACCGCGGGGAGGAAGAAGCTGTACATCGGCGCGCTGTTCCCCATGAGCGGGGGCTGGCCCGGGGGCCAGGCCTGCCTCCCCTCCGCCCGCATGGCCCTGGAGCTGGTCAACCGCAGGACGGACATCCTGCCGGACTACGAGCTGGAGCTGATCCACCACGACAGCAGGGTGAGGGGGGAGAGTTTTAAATGTGCAATTTTTTTGCTTCTCTGCATTAACAAAATGGGAGTTTGCAAAATTATAAAGGAAGAAATATTTGAAATTGTGACATTAGAGTTACAAAGTTTTGGGGGAAAAGAAAATCAGAAATTGATATGACATAAACTCTAAAGAGAGAGAGAGGGAGGGAGTTTTTTTAATAGTTTTATTTGGGTCCCAATTAAGCCTGATTTATGGTCCCGCGTTAAATCGACGCAGAGCCTACGCCGTAGGGCACGCGTTGGTGTAACGCGGAACCATAAATCAGCTTTTAGCTACAGCAAAACTGCAGCTATTCTTCCTGGGGTCCGACACATAATACACAGTACAACAAAAAATTAAAAGCAAACCTTAAAGAGGTGTATATATATAAAAAGAAAGGAAAGACAGAACAAATAAAATGTCATTCCGTTTAACATTTAGATATAAATAAAAAACAATACATATTCATACATTTTATAACATCAACAAATTCAAATAATGTATAGTTATCATAGTTTGCACCAATAACCATTTTCTTTGTTAACAATTTTTTATTAATTTTATGCCAACTTTAAACAGGGGCAAAAATGTATTACAACAGTTAGAACAAAACAAAAACATTTCATATACTGTACATATTTATGCTTGTCTGTCTCCTCCTTGACCCACATACACGCTCTCACACAAACACACATTCACATCCACACACACACCCTCGCATACACATCCCAATACTAGCAATTAATCAACAAAAAGAAAAACCCAGTAACCATTTTTAATAAATATCTATCTATCTATCTATCTATCTATCTATCTATCTATCTATCTATCTATCTATCTATCTATCTATCTATCTATCTATCTATCTATCTATCTATCTATCTATCTATCTATCTATCTATCTATCTATCTATACATACATATGTACACATACCCATATACTATCTAAATTATTTATTTGTTATTTAATAATTAAATAAGTTTTATATGTATCTATTCAAGATATGTTTCTAACAAACTAACAATTTGAGTTCTTTTATGTTCATAGTTTACTTAAAGTGTTTGGGAAGTGGGTTCCATGCAGACATAGCTCTATACATCACTGTTCTTTTACCATAGTTGCAGTGAAAAATTACCTCTGAAAGCATGTCTTGTGCTGTAGCTATTATTTTCTGAACTGTAACATAATTTTTTGTATAGATTTTGTAAAGTTACTAAACAAGCAATAACTCAGAATTACGTGACACTTGATCAGACAACAACACCCCCCACCTGGAGATGTGAGAACGACAGGGAGGAGGACCAGAGAGGATGTACTCAGGATCTATCAGAAGAAGGGCTGGGCAACCGGCAGGGCTGGCCCAAGCCTCCATGGGGCATTAAGCAAAATTTGATTTTGGGGCCCTCTGTTACTGCCAATAATACTGATTATTGATCATTCACACACCCACTACAAACTTCTTTCATGTTCTTCCCTGTCATTACAAATACACTTGTAATGACAAACTCCACACAGAAAGACCCTGCCGGGCCAGGGAGTTGAACCGGGAACCTTCTTGCTGTGAGGCAACAGTGCTAACTACCAAGCCACCGTGCTGCCAGTCTGGATCCAACAACGAGTTAATCTCCATATCCATTTTTAAATGTCCAACTTCACAGCAGAAATAAACATATTTATAGTCTGGTAAAATATAGTTGGAGTTCCCTTCCATCATAACTGTTATGTTCCTCAGCAGGCAAAATTATATAAAGGAATACATTTATGTGTAATTAGGGGCACGGCCCTTGGATTGGCAACCAGTTCAGGCAGTCTCTAGTTGTCACTACTTTTGCTACTTATCATTTATTTATTTTTATTTAATAGCTTTTATTTATCATGGGAACTTAACCTTTTAGATTTTAAATATTTTTTTCAAGAGTGCCAAGACTAGCTGCAGTTACAAGGACGAGAGTTACAAAATACAAATAACTATTGTACCAGACCTGGGACTGGTCCTGGGCTGGTCTGGACAGGTCCAAGGATGAAGCTTATCTAAGAGCGGGTTAAAAAAGAGCAGAAACGGTTAACCTTTTGTGTTTTCAGTCACAGCAAAGGCACACATATCAGATATATATCTGTTGTCTTCAGTTCTGCTTTAAAATGGGTCACAACTCCAGAGGAACTAACGCATCACGGTGGAGCTGCTGGGGCTGTGCACGGCCGTGCACGTCCATTCACAATCACTGTTAACCTACCTTTTTATTTATTTTCTTGTCATTTCTGTCACATTCTTCTGGAATTAAGTGCAGCTAGATGACAGACCTCGTTTATAAACCTGGACGGAGCGAGCTATTTTAAATGAACAAATAGATGACGTTCACTCAGAGAAAATCAGGTTTAAAGAGCTTTTTATAGGCTCAAGCACCTACTTTATTAATCACAGAAATGTGTGCTCAAAGATCAGCCTCATCCACAGTTCTACTGTAGACATTCCCGGAAACATGATGCAGACTGTTAATCATGCTGCATTTAACATGGCCAGAAAGGGACTCTTCATGAAGTTATGTGTATTAAGCTGGGCATACACTGTGCGATATTTTAAATCGTTTGATTCAGCCCCATCTCAAACTGCACGACTAGATCGCTGAGTTCAAAAGTTCACAGCCCATGATTTATGGTCTCACACTGTACGTCCCGATGCTCTGATGCGACCCGTCTGCTCACACTATACGTTCATAATCAGAACTCACACATGATAAAATAAGATAAAATGATCAGAAACTGGGGCAGCACGGTGGCTTAGTGGTTAGCACTGTTGCACCAGTCCTGCGATGGACTGGTGACCTGTCTAGGGTCTCACCGGAAATGAGCTGGGATAGCCTCCAGCAGACCCCCGTGACTCTGCAGAGGATAAAGCGGGTATACTGTAGATAATGGATGGATGTGACTTGGTAAACTTAAAAACTAAAAGGGAAAAAAATCCCTCAAACTTTACTTTTTGTTTGATTCTGAATACTTTGTAAACTCAAAAATGTTCAAATGCTTACTTTCTTCTGAGTCTGAGCTCACACAGCATCTACCGGGGCCACTTCACCCGACGTGTGCAGCAGAGAGGGGGTCGGGGAGTAAAACTACTGAATAAATATTGTTTATAAACTTTGACAGTAGAAAAATATATGAATTCTGATTTAATAATCTCATAAGTATGTGTGAGAAATTTCAGAAATACACAACTGTATACATTTGCAGCTATAGGATTCTCTAGTTTTCTACACACAACCTCTCGGGCTTGTGTCCGAGTCCCAAGTCCAGTTCTTCACAGTGAAGTACTTTAATGCTCTTGTTTAGCTCACAAATGAAGACAACTAATTTCATTTCTCTAAAAATACTTGATATAGAGGTTGACCTTGTAGCTCCAGGTCCTCTAAGTGGCTTCAGCAGAACATTACATCTCTTTTGTTACTCGGATTTCTGTTGTTCCCCAACCTTCAGTTATATATCCTGATCTCCTGCTGCTGCCACATCACATGTTAATCCATTTAATCCCACTGGCAACAATTGCTGCTGGTCTTTTTTTATAATTCCTGAAGCTCGACAAGTGTAGTGTTGTCTGAGGCCAACTAAAGCAAGTGTTAGAATAAAAGAGGAGTTTGTCTTCTCTAAATTGCACCAGTGTCGTGTAGCTAGCGTGAACGGTCACATGGACAGGCCTCTGTGTCTCCTGCCTGCACCTCTGGGAGGAGAATCTGCCTCAGACTTGTACAAGAGGAATTCAATAAAATACCTTATTCAGCAGATATAACTAAAATATTTTTTATACAGTACATCGCCTTCATGTATCTTTTAATCATAGGAAGAGCGAATATATGTGCTACATCACGGGCAATCCTACAGTTGAAAAAGATGCAGTCAAATAGGGACTGAGTTCTTTTCCCTAAAGATTGTGACGACCAGCAACATCCAATATAGCAGATGTTGTGACCTATGACCCTGTTGCAGCGGATTGCATTAAACAAATGAAGCCTGACCCTGTTGATTTGTTCCTGGTGCATCCTCCTACTCCGAGGGAGCTTACTGCTGAGATGTCACATATGTCTTTGCTAACAAAAGGAAGTGCACTTGCTCAACGCATGGATGGGTTGCTGACTTCTTATGGGATTCTTTTCACATCGGGGTGCTGTTGTGTGCCACTGAAGCACATGTACTGCTCACATGCGCCTGACGTCTACAATGAAGCCATCTCAGATACAATGGAAAGGAACAGCCTTGACAAAGTTATGGCCTCAATTCATCTGGTAGATAACTCGAAGGCCACAGACAACCCCTTCTAGAGATGCTGGAGTCAATCCAGCTATCAACTGATTAAGCACGATACCCTATTAAGGCATTCATGGCTGCATGTGCTTTATCAGGAGCAAACCAATCCGGTTTGGGTACAAGCTGTGGAGCCTTGCTTTACACACCTTGTACAGATTTCCCGTGGAGTCCTGACACACATCTGCCTAAAACTGGTTTTGGACCAGGCCCAAGTGTAGTCCTTGGTCTGGTTTAATCTGCAGAGGTTCTGGATGCACATTTGTGCACGATAACCTTTACACATCACTTAGCCTCTGTGGCAGGGTGGAGTAGCTGCAGCCACTCAGGCTGACGGGACACAGGTGTGTCCCATCAGCCTCTCCACCCTGCCAGCCTTGATAAGGAGGACTGGGAGACTGCAGCTGGGTCGGACTGAGAAGCTGCTGCAGAGAAGGAGAAGCTGCTGATCGTGAGGTGCTTGTGCACTGTGTCCTGGGTGTGTGAGTGTGTTTGACGAATAAAAGGGTTCTGCACAAAACTCTGTGTCCTCCTCTCCATCCTGTCGGTCGGGCCCCGTGGCACTCACACTGCTACACTGGCACCCAACGTGGGGCCCGACGGGATGGAGAAGGGAGGCACGGAGCGGGCCCTGGAGGCGCTCGCCCTTGCCATGGCGGACCTGACAGCCGTGCTCCGTGACCAGGGCGAGCAGCAGCTGGCGAGGATGGAAGCGCTCGTGGCCGCGGACCGACCCACCCCTGCGCCACGCCGGAGGTCGCCGCAGCAGCGCGGGAGGAGCTGGCGGCGCCGCAGCTGAGAAGCCGGGAGGCAGAAGCTGCGGGCCGCCAAGCGACGGCTCCCGAGGCGGCGGGACCCGCGGAGCGGCCCACCCCGGCACCGCGTCTGAGGTTTGCCGCGGCAGCGCTGGTGGCGCTGCAGCCGACCGGCCGTGAGGCAGTCGCTGCAGGCCGCCAGGCAACGGCTCCTGGGATGGAGTCGGAGGCGGCGGGGGAGACGGAGGCGGAGTCGCCAGCGACGGCGGGTCCCACGGAGACGGGGCCGGACCAGCGGCCAGAGCAGTGCGTCGGGGAGGAGGCGGTCCTGGAGGCGGACCAGCAGCCCGCGCAGGGCTGCGTCACGGAGGAGGGGGTGGTCCTGGAGGCACCCCGGCCACGGCCGCGGATGCCGTCTGGCCCGAGGCCACCATGGGCCCGGTCCCGAAAGCGGCTTCCTCGGCGGTCGGCCCGTCGCCGAGGACGGCCTCCCGAACAGTCCCGCTGGTCGGCCCGACGCCGAGGGCGGCCTCCCGACCCAGGAAGGCCCGGGGGCGCAGACGGCAGCCCCGGGCTTCCTCTCCCGCTCTGAGGGGGGCGGGGGGGGGAGTAGGCTCGGCCGGACGGACCCCCGCGGGGGTGTGTGGCAGGGTGGAGGAGGTGCAGCCACTCAGGCTGATGGGACACAGGTGTGTCCCGTCAGCCCCACCCTGCCAGCCTTATAAGAGGAGAAGCTGCTGCTGAGATGGGTGGTCTGCTGCTGGGAGAAGGTGCTTGCACGTGTGAGAGTGTTTGGTGAGAATAAACAGTTTCTGCACGAAAACTCCGTGTCCTCCTCTATCCTGTCGGTCGGGCCCCCGTAGCACTCGCCCTGCTACAGCCTCACTGATGAAATGGCCGAACAAGAAGGCCTCCAGGTGGAGCACAGCGGAAAAACCAGCCTTCGTGCCACAGCTTCTGCGTTTCTTGCCTACAACCACAGCACGTGTGAGCTGGATCTGGATGATCTCCTTGTGTCGAGATATAGACCTGTAGTAAGGTCAAAGAGGAGGTGGTGGCCTGTCCTGGCTTGGTGCCTTTACAGGGCAGCAGTGAGTAGCTGGCTGTTCTTCAGAGATGCTGTTGGCCGCGATTACGACCTCCTCACCTCTCTATGGGGTTTGTCCCTGGAACTATTTACAGTAAGAGGTATGGAAAACAACGTCTTAGCCAAAGCTGAAGATCTGTGATTGGGTTGTTAGGAAACATCACTTCCCTGTCAACATGGAAAAGGGTTTCCGAAGGGGCAGACGGTGCCACCAGGCGCATAGCCAGTAATGGTTCTGGGTGGCACTGGCCCACCCACATACTCACTGGCCCTCCCAGCCAACTTTGATCAATATACATGTTTCACATAAACATATTCTTAAAAATTATATGAGAAAGGGTATAAATATCAATGTGATTTGTTGTTGACTTGTGTTCAGCCTTTATCGTTTTTCTTCTGATATGATTAAAATGGAACTTTTGAAACAAGTTGTAGGAGCCTCGGGACATAATTGATTGCTCTGGTTCCGACAGATTGAGCTGCCTTTAGCCAGCAAGCTAGCCGGTGTTGCAGCCGACTTTATCACCACAACAATGGCTAAACAGAGTTCATTGATTAATTATTTAAACAAATCAAAACTTGAAGACACGCCACTGCCAGTGCCTCAGACTAAGTCCACCAGTTAAATTATTAATTATTGTGTTGCGCGCTGCAGAGGCAATGCGCTGCCAGTTCAGCAAATAGGCTACAATAGTTGCAAATAGGCTACTGGCCTATATAGACAGACAGGCTTTCATGGTCTGTTGGTTGAGCATGTTGTGTTTAACTGTCATAATGCATTTTTAATGCAGATTACATAGTAAAATTGACACGGCCTTTAATCTGTTTGTCATGTTTTCTGCTTAAAAGTTTTTATGAGTCCGCTTTTTCTGGGACAGTATGGCCCACCCATTTTTGTCCTGGCCCACACAAAAAAATATTTCTGCCTACGCCACTGGGTGCCACAACCATATTGTGTACGGATGCAAGAGTTGTGATGAACCACTCCACGCTGAGCGCCTCAAGATCTTTCACGTGTGAAATCTAACCAACAAGACTTTGAGCTGTGTTCCTATGTTGCATGAATCAAATTTATGAATTAAATTTGAAACGGCTTCATTAGAGTATGAAATAAATATTTAGATTTAGGTTGCTTTATAGTACGCTAAAATATGCACTGCCCTTATACCTTTAGCACTATTCTTGAGGTACAGCAAACACGTACCTGACCTGATTTGTGTTTTTGCTGAATACTAGTGTATACACTCATCTTCTGATGTTAGTGGTCAGTCTAAGCTAATCTCAAACACTCGTAGCTCTACAGTTATTTAACTGTTTTAGAGACAGTGAAATACAGGAATTGTTATTTATCTTCAGTATTTATTTCCACGGTACCTTTTATATATCTAATAAGATTCCAACACACTTGTAACCTTGCCTAGTGATAATATCTTACACATGCAAGGGGCTTTTTCATTTTTATATATATATATATATATATATATATATATATATATATATATATATATATGTGTGTGAATTGGTCAAATTGAAGAATTTGTGTAAATTTAGACATTGCAGTTTTACACCAGCAACAATTGTTTCCAAGTCTACATTTTCACTAAGATAACCAACAGGAAATGATAAGAAATCCTGCATATCATGTGTGATGGAGGCCTAAGGAGTGAAATACATGGCTGCAGCAGGAAATTACATCTCAGACTCGGACTTTTGTGACTCAGATTTCTGTTTTTCACCAACCTCAGTTAGATGTCTTGCTCTTCTGCTGCTGCCACATAGCATGTTGTTCATGTGAAGATGAGATGAAAAGCAAGAAGGGGCACCGAATTGGTGCAGAGTAATGATTCATCATATAGTATTTTATAAAAAAAACAGTTCCACAGTAAACAAGGAGGATTGTTCAAACCAGCTCAAATCCCAGCCCGGTAGCCCGGACACAGCTCACTGCAGAAACATCGTCTCAGCTTTAAACAGGCCTGAAGACTTTGGACTACATACTGGATCTGCGGATGACAGTGTTTTTCTTTATTTTTAGGATTTTTCTCTTGAGTCAGTGTCTGATCACTCCAAGTTTTGAACCTGCGAGATGACCTGAAAAATTCTGCTTTACGTGTCTCTCCCCCAGATTTTCCCATCCACCTCCACACGTTTAAATATCATAATATGGGTGTTTCTGTCTTCTTTCACTCAGTGTAACTTTCATAGTGATAGACTTTCGAAATTTCTCTCAAATGACCCCAGAAAACAGGGAATGACTTTTTTTAAACTCAGTAGAAAACCATCACACCTGAAGTCTTTCAAACGGGTAAACTTGACCCCCTCTAACCTGCGATAAATCCCAAATAGCACATTTAGTGAACCAAAACAAGTGAACCAGCAGCCTTCTTTGTTCACGTTTTCTTCATTCATTTCCATGTTTTAATGTATACTGGATAACATTTAGGAAAACCGAATGACAGAGGTCAGGAGCTGCACTGGGACTCTTTCAACCCTGTTCTTTCAGGAAACCTTCTTCTGAGAGAGTTTGGTTGTGTTTGTGTCTTCAGTGCGATCCCGGGGAGGCCACCAAGCTGCTGTATGATCTCCTCTACACGGAGCCCATCAAGATGGTGCTGATGCCGGGCTGCAGCTCCGTGTCCACGCTGGTGGCTGAAGCTGCTCGCATGTGGAACCTCATAGTGGTGAGTGGTGAGGGTCTTTCTATGGAAACAGTTGTTTGCACAGAAAGTGATGATTAGCATGAATAATGTGTACAAAACGTGGTTAGCACAGGCCAGTGGATCCTGCCGGGGTCCTCCACTGTAATGCAGACAGCCCAGAGGACTGTGGCGGAGGTGGGCCATGATGGGCACGATTTCTGTGTCCTAGGTTACACCACAGATCCCTCAAATGAAAACTCATCTTATTATAGAAAAAGCTCTGAAGATACGGAAGAGTATTAGGGCCAGGCAGGAGAAAAATAAAAATAATATCTTAGAGGAGGAAGATTTTTTTTCATTATGCACTTTGAGAAAAAAGTCAAAATATCGAGAAAAAAGTCGAAATGTTGAGATTAATGTTGAAGTACAATTTCTAGAAAAAAAATTGAAATGTCGAGAAAAAAGTAAAAATTTCGTGAATAAAGTAGACATTTCGACTTTTTTCTCGAAATTGTATTTCAACATTAATCTTGACATTTCGACTTTTTTCTCGACATTTTGAGTTGAAGTGCACAATAAAAAAAAAATCTTCCCCTCTCAAATATTTTTTCTCCTGCATGGCCCTAATACTCTTCCGTACTGAAGGTGCTCCATCTCAAACATCTCTTGAAAATGAACCGGTCCACGGTCACAAATGTGGACGCTGTCCCTGTGTTGTGGGGCCTTTTCATCTGCATCATCCCACCTTTAACATGGAGCTTTCCAACCAGAATTAATGCCAATTAATTCAGGGAAAATTCATGTAATTTACCACTTCATTATATTCTTCCTAAAACTGTGGATTTTCAATAAAAAGGTTGATTCAAATTAAATTAGATCTAGTGTCAGTTATTTGAAGGATTAAGGCCTAAAAGAGGTGATTATGCTGTGCCCACTTTTGTTCTACTACGGCTTTTCTCTGCAGCTGCTTTTCTTTATTTCCATCTCAGTTATCCGCAGACCTCCAGGCGGACCTCATGTATGTTTTTGCGCTCTGGAAGATTTAAATATTTCAGACCCAGCAGACAGTGAAGACTCTCATTAATGTTGAAGTTCTCTTAAACTAATTCATTTTGAGTGGTTTTACATTTAACTGAGGCTAAACGGAACAAGTGAATCTCTTTCTTTTGAACCTATGCTTCTGTAATTATAGCTTCTTACAATATTCAAGATTATCTTCATAGACACAGTCATCACATTCTTGTTCTCAGCTGCTTAACAGCTGCTAGTTTAGTAAGAAGGGGTTGGGTTAGAGAGGTTGCTCTGTTTTCTTTTCTACCACTTCATGAGATGTAGGGACTTGGTCGGAGTTTGGCGTTGAACTACAAGGAAGAGTCATTTCAGGTACATGGCAAGTAGTAACCAGGATTTATACTTTCAGTCCACAAGCGGCTGGTGTTCAAAGAACTACGGCAAAAACTAAAACACTTCACTTTCTGCAACCCAACTCTTATCAATGGTGTTGCTCCATCAAAGGTTATATTGGCCGAACACTTCATTCGTCCCAACTCTGAACTCCATCCAAGCAAACACTAGATTGTGATTTTGTCATGCGCTGATCTCTAACTTGGCATGTCTGTTCTCGTCTTAGCTGTCATATGGCTCCAGCTCTCCCGCCTTGTCCAACCGTCAGCGCTTTCCCACCTTCTTTCGAACTCATCCATCTGCAACGCTGCACAACCCCACCAGAGTTCAGCTCTTCCAGAAGTGGAAATGGACCAAGATCGCCACAATTCAGCAAACCACAGAGGTTTTTACATCGGTGTGTCGTATTTTTTTTGTATATTTCTGAACAGAATATTAAATACCCCATGGCAATTAGATACAATATTTGTAACCTCTGATTCGGGATCCCTCCCCTCTTCTAATTGCAAATGGATTGAGCCAATTTGGAAAATATGAATAAAAAGGTACAATAAATAGTGATAGGTTGATGAGACACAGGTGACACAATCACCAAAGACAAAGGTTAATCAGACACGGGGTACAATCTTTAAAGACATAGATTAAAGAGACACAGGTGACATCATCAGTAAAGACATATCTCTGTGTTTCAGACTCTTGATGACCTGGAGGACAGAGTGAAGGAGGCTGGAATTGATATCACTGTCCGTCAGAGTTTCCTCACTGACCCTGCAGTCGCCGTCAAAAATCTGAAGGTGCCAGACATCATGATGATTCTCAAACACAGTTAGTCAGGTGTTTCAGAGGCAGAATTATAAGAATACTGTAAAGTAATTGGATAAGAAGTTGAATCAGCAAAACTGTGGTAAAGAAATTATAGTACCGGTATGTTTTATTTTTGATTACAAGTCAGAATTTTTGAGTTTGTAGTTGAAAGTTGTGACTGGGCTGCGCTCTGAAGAGAGAACTCCAATTAGAAAATAAAAGAAACCTCCCCATGGCCTACACTGACTTCATATCCAACATCGTCAACAAAGTAAACACTCATTAATTTGAGGACACTTCTGTCTTATTTTATTCACCTTTACGCCAGACAAACACACAGCACGGTTAGTTTTATCAGTAGACGTGTTGCTACACTGTTGGTGTGTGTATAAATACCAGATGCAGTTTTGTGAGTGAGTGTCTGTGTTTTTCCTGACTTTCTAACTGGAACATGATTGGATGTGACATCATTCCCAGTTCTGACTTCCAACTTCAGGAAGGAGGGCGGCAGTAGATACTGTACGTCAGCTAGCTCCAGTCAACTTCAAAGAAGTACCGTTAGGTAAAGGTAGCAAGTTCTGATAAATATAAACTTACGTTAGACAAGTTGTAATGTAAGACTAGTTAAAGTTAGTGGGCTTAATCAAAATTTGTAATAATAAGCAAATTAAAATGAGTTCTGGTATGCTTGTACGGTTAAAGACATCCAAGTTAGCTTGGTTGCTCTGGTAAACGTGTAATAAATCAAGTTAAAATTAGCTAAGGTTATCTGGTTCCGGTCAAATTTGAATGCTAGAAAAGTAACCCTTATTTGAAGTTTGCTCATTTGAACTGGCTGCGGTAAACTTGTAGTGTTTGGCTCAGTAAAGTTAGTTAAAAGGAAGGTAGGATAAAGGTTGAAGGTAGCCAAAGTTAGCTAGCTTCAGTAAGATTGCAGGTTAAAGTTTGATAAACTTAGCTTGTTTCAGTGTCATTGGTGATGTAAATGAACGTACAAGCTGTTGAATCATAGGCTTTTCTTGGTTTCACACACAGGTTAGTTTGAGTGTGAGATAAATTACATCAAAACATTTCTGTAACTCGACATTTACTGCCGTGTGGACCAAGAACTGGTTCTTTGGTTCCCATTCAACACCTCGGAATGTTTCACATCATGTCTTTATTACCTCCAAGAGTGTGACCTTTTTTCTTTTTCTTCAAAGCGACAAGATGCCAGAATTATGGTTGGCTTGTTTTACGAGACCGAGGCCAGGAAGGTCTTCTGTGAGGTGAGGTCTTCTTGGCTGAATTATTCCAAGTATCAAGACAAAAATACAGATGCTTCATATAATTGGCTGAGACGGTATATATTCACGTGTAAATGAATTCATTATTTCTAGCTATTAAGGAAAGGCAAGTTTATTTATATAGCACATTTTATATGCAAGACAATTCAAAGTGCTTTGCTTGAAAACATTTTAAAAGATGCATTAACCTCCTCAGACCTGGTGCAATGTTTTTGTTCTTGAGCCCAGGAAGGAAGATTAAACGTCAGAACTCAGCTTCAAGCAGTGAAGCTAAAAACCGAGATCCAAGTCAGAAATCTGGGAGTGGTTCTGGACTCAGACCTGAATTTCAACAGTCACATTAAGACAGTAGTGAAGTCAGACTGTTATCACCTAAATAACATATCTGGGATTAAAGGACTGATGTCTCAACAGGACTTAGAAGACCTGGTCCAGCTTTTATCTTCAGTAGACTGGACTACTGTAACGCTGGTCTCACGGGTCTAGAACCTCCATCAACCAGCTGCAGTTAGACCAGAACCCTGTCCTCACTGAGACCAGGGGCCTGTACTACGAAGCAAGTTCAACATACCCAGGATATCTTTTCCTTATCCAGATTCACTAACACGGACAATTGCAATCACGCTAAGCGGTCACACGACGGTGGTTATCAACTCGGTATATCAACCCAGGTTTCTCCTATCTGGATATGAGCGCGTGCACATAAAAGGGGCGGTGTTTTCAGCGCATGACCAATCGCAAGCATGGAGAAGTCCGCTGTCAGAGCCGCTTATTTCAGTAGCGAAGAGCAAACAATAATTTTACGGAAATATGATGAGTATAGGCATATAATACAGGCAAAAAGCAACACAGTTGCAGCTGCAAAATGCAGGAAAGACAGCTGGCAAAAGATCGCTGACTGTATAAATGCGTAAATTCATAGGGATATATTTGAATATTCTGGGAATCTTAATCTCAAACTGTAAACCATGATCAGCAATATTAAAATAATAAAAGGCTTGTAATATTTCAGTTGATTTGTAATGAATCCAGAATGTATGACATTTTTTTGTTTTTGTGTTTGCATTACAGAAAATCACAATATTCTAATTTTCTGAGACAGTCCTGTATATATTGGTTCTATAACTATTGTTGTTGACCGATAACTTGTGCTGATGCTGTACCAAAGAATTGGGTTTTTTTATTTATTTTATTTAGTTTTTTATTTTTTCAGGAGGGGGGTATTTAGTATTTTAAAGTGACTTCTCAGAATGTTCGAGGGACGAAATTGAAAATCCCTTTTTTGCTATCCCCTTACAAATGCATCTTCTTTTTGATTTCTTCTTGATTTATTTATTTAATTGGTATTAGTTTTGGATTGACTGTACATCGGATTTTGGGTGATGATTTGTTTTATTTATTCATTGATTGATTTATTTTTTATTTTCTCCTCCACCTCTTTTTTCTTTTTTTCCTTTTTTTCTTGGATCGTTCATACAGGTACTCATCAGGGAAAGCAAAGGGGTTTTGGCGGTCCCTGAACACGCGTTCTCTTCGGAGGGAGCCTCTCACGATCCGCGCACCAAGCTCCACTGGATTCTCTTCGAAAGGGCATACCATTTTCCAAGAGAGCTGATTGGTCAGTGGGCGGTGCTTTTACACCCAGCGATCTGTATCTCGAACATAACCTGCTCCGGAGCAGGTTAGCTGTTCAGCATAAGTTACCATGGCGATGTACCCCGGTAAGAAGTGAACCACCGTCGTAGTCCTGAAAACCCAGGGTTAAACCTGAAGTTACCTCGCTAACCCCAAATCCCGCTTCGTAGTACAGGCCCCAGGAGACCAGAGTCCTCACTGAGACCAGGTCCGGAGCAGGTTATGTTCGAGATACAGATCGCCGGGTATAAAAGCACCGCCCACTGACCAATCAGCTCTCTTGGAAAATGGCATGCCCTTTCGAAGAGAATCCAGTGGAGCTCGGTGCGCGGATCGTGAGAGGATCCCTCCGATCTTCTTCTTGTCATTTTTTTTTCTGTTTGCTGCAAGTAATGTCAATGCTATTTCATTGTGCTTTTGTATACTGATATCATCCTAAAACAGAGAGTGATAGAAACACTAAAGCCTTGTACTTGTTGTACTTCTAAGATATGAAAGTGAGCCTACTTACCGCTTTGAATTATGTTTTTATATTTATTTTTTATTTGCTCCCATGTGCGTTTCACTCCGCTGGGGTTGCAGCTGAAGGAATGAGGCTACAATTGTCATACACGCCATACGAATACATCTAAGCAACACATGCATTTAACAGAATAGACAACTGTAATTATAGTCAGATCTACTTATGCCCTAATGATGGGGCAGTGATGTTTATATCCCTATGAACTTACGCATTTATACAGTCAGCGATCTTTTGCCAGCTGTCTTTCCTGCATTTTGCAGCTGCAACTGTGTTGCTTTTTGCCTGTATTATATGCCTATACTCATCATATTTCCGTAAAATTATTGTTTGCTCTTCGCTACTGAAATAAGCGGCTCTGACAGCGGACTTCTCCATGCTTGCGATTGGTCATGCGCTGAAAACACCGCCCCTTTTATGTGCACGCGCTCATATCCAGATTGGAGAAACCTGAGTTGTATACCGAGTTGATAACCACCGTCGTTTGACCGCTTAGCGTGATTGCAATTGTCCGGGTTAGTGAATCTGGATAAGGAAAAGATATCCTGGGTATGTTGAACTTGCTTCGTAGTACAGGCCCCAGGAGACCAGAGTCCTCACTGAGACCAGGAGACCAGAGTCCTCACTGAGACTAAGAGAGTGGACCATATAACTTCAGGTCTTAGATCTTTACTGGCTTCCTGTCCGTCCCAGAACAGATGTTAAATCCAGCTGCGTGTTTCTAAATCTCTGAATGGTCTCGGAACAAAACACATCACTGATCTGGTCCATTCTGAACCAACCAGAACCCTCAGGTCTTCAGGGTCACGCCTACTTTCTGCACCCAGAGTTATAACCAAACACGGTGAAGCAGCATTCAGTTTTTATGCTCCTCACCTGTGTAGCAAACTCCCAGAATGCATCAGTGCTGCTGAAACATTCAGATGCTTTAGCTCAAGGTTGAAAACATTTTTATTTACTGCTGCATTTCAGTAATCTCCCATAATGGACTGTAGCCTTTATTTCTTGCATCTCATTTGTTTCATTCTTTTTAATTTAATATTAATTTTCACAGTATGTGTTATTTAAAAACAAAACTTAAACCTCATGGGGTAAAATATCCACTAACACACCTTACCAATGGCATAATAAACACAAATAACACAATTAATGTCAGAAACTAAGTCAGTTGTCAAGTCTGTCTTCAAGAGCAAACCTTTTCTAAACAATGAACCACATATCAAGGTGCTGTTCCATCGGGTCACCACTGTCACTGATCCATCCGCAGGTGTACAAAGAGAAGCTTTACGGGAAGAAGTACGTCTGGTTCCTCATTGGCTGGTACGGGGATAACTGGTTCAGAATTAAAGACCCATCCATCAACTGTACAGTGGAGCAAATGACGGAGGCTGTGGAGGGTCATGTGACCACTGAGATTGTTATGCTCAATCCAGAAACGGTGCGAGGAGCGTCCAACCTGGTAGGACATGCTTTATCTTCAACTGTGATTTATCAGTGAGATTCAGAAAATTTCAGGAAAATCTTATCTGAATAAATACCTAATCTATTTATTTCCAGGATTTATACAATTACAAATCAAGAAAGGTTAGGGGCATTAAAAAGATGCTTATGGTTACTTTAACTCTTATTACTATGGAGACTGTATGAACTCAGGATATTTCATGTTTCTTTCTCATCATCTTAATTTAATTTGTTAATATACATCCATTTTTACATTTTATACATGCACCAGATAACAAAGACATTTGGAATTTCATGATAGTAAGGAAGTGTAAAAAAAAAAGATGTTTCAAACAAGTGAAGCCATTTCCTGTCATCTTCAGTTTAGATAAGACTGTATAGATATTCTGTGGCCTCCAGAGGTGGAAACTCTGGAGTTGGAGACATCTGGGAGGGTTCATCATCATGGAAACATGGATTGTACCAACTGTGAAGTACCACAAGTCTCTGTATAAGGATCCCTGCTGATTTAATTTTACATTATAACACTCCTTATCATCAGTTTATACATAGATGACGCTGTGATTTATGTTCCCAGTCAGTTTTCCAGATTTGTTTAGAAGAAATGCAAAAGAGATGCATCCAGACTTTTGCCAGTCTGCCAGGCTATGTGAGGTACAGGGTCTTATCAGTGCTCTGGGCAAAAGTCATTTATTTTTTGTAGATATGTTTCCTGGAAGACGGGGGCAAAATAATAACGGTAACTCACTGCTTGATATCTCAAAGTGGCATCAGTCATTTCTTTGGAATGTGTTGAATACTGATTCATCTGACCACAGTACCGTACATATTTCAGACTCCAGATGTTTTGACGTCACTTCTGGGAAACAATAGGATTTATTATTTACACAGTAAAGTACAGTATTTAAAATAAATACATCTGAGGAGAACATATCTCCAGGGGTGTTAGGTGTCAGCCTTGGCGACTCTGTCTCCTCTTCCGCTCCTCTCTCTTGTGGGGTTCCGCAGGGCTCGGTCCTCAGCCCTCTCTTGTTCTCCCTGTATTTGCTCCCGTTTGGCTCCATACTTAGGAAGCATGGGATTTTTTATCATTTTTTATGCAGATGACAGTCAGATTTATGTCCCACTTAAGAAGAAAGACAATTAATCAATTACTGCCCTACTTAAGTGTCTTGACGACATGAAGGCCTGGATGTCTCTGAACTTTTTAAACTTCAATGAGAAAAAGACTGAAGTGATGGTTTTTGGTGGCACCACTGGAACACCCATTCCAGATCTGGGGCCCTTGGCCCAGCATGTAAAGCCAACCATCACCAACCTAGGGGTCAAAGTGGATGCAGCTCTAAAGCTTGACAGCCAGATCAGGGCGGTTGTCAAATCTAGTTTTTATCATTTGCGGCAGCTGGCTAAAATAAAGCCAATTCTTTGCCTTTGTCACCACTCGGCTGGACTACTGCAACGCCCTTTATGTGGGGGTTAGTGCTTCTTCCATCTCCCATCTCCAGATGGTCCAAAATGAGGCAGAACGCCTTTTAACTGGCACTCGCAAATTTGAGCACATTTCCCCCATTTTAGCCTCCATCCACTGGCTGCCCATACAGTCTCGGATTCATTTTAAAATTCTTTTATTTGCTTTTAAATCCTTGAATGGTCTTGCCCCGCCGTACCTCTCTGAGCTCCTACACCCTTATTCCCCCAGTCGCCCTCTCAGGTCAGCTGATCAGCTGCTCCTGAGAGATCCTAAAACTAAGAGGAAGCTCAGAGGGGACCGCGCCTTCGCTGTTGCAGCTCCAAAACTTTGGAACAACCTGCCTCAGCAAATAAAACAGGCCTCCTCTCTGTCTGTTTTTAAATCTCTTCTTAAAACCCACCTTTTCTCCTTGGCTTTTAACACCTAGCAAGACAGTTGTGCTTATTTTATCCTTTTATTAGTTTTTTATTCTTTTATCTTCTATTTTATCCTTTTTATTCACTTAACTTATCATGATTGTTTTATTTATGTGCCCTGTGCCTTATGGTGTGTTGTCTTTCATTTGCCTGTCCAGCACTTTGGACCATGTTGGTGTTTTTAAAGTGCTTTATAAATAAAGTTGTATTGTATTGTATAAGTTGTAACATATGAACTATATTGGTTTCATACTGATTACAAAGAAAAAAGTTGAGTAATTTCTTTTCCCCTTTTCTTTAGTTTGCATTTTTCATATCATCCTACATTTTCCTGATTTCGGATTGTATGAGCGTAGCCTGGCCAACATTCTTGATTTTCTTTTTTTTTTTACCTCATCAACACTAAGAATCAACCTGCCTCCTATGAATTCAATTTTGATTTCCAGGGTTCAGTACAAACAAATGCAGAATTGGACACAATTAGACACTCACCTAATCAGAAATGAAAGGTGTCATAGTGGTTGGTTTGACTTGTGACTCTTGGATGCTCCTGTGAGAGTCATTGCATAAAGCCCGCCGCTGCCGCCTCGTTGGGATCAGTTTGTTCTGTGTTGGTAGAAATGACTTTGAATGGGAGGTACCAGACCTGTTTCACCAGAGATAATTTTGTTAATGGGTATGACTGACCAGGTTGGCATGCTTTTCGACAAATTAAAGTAAAATGTAAAAATCCCATGGATGCGAGCAAAAAAATCAGTTGAGCTATTTTTTGCACTGTGATTATATAATGACTTTAGAGGGCAAAGTAAAATCATTAAAAAGACAAGCTTTACAGTCCCAGCAAATGCCCCACTTGTCTCTGGACAAAAGGTTAATATTGGGGACAGATGTTCATATTTTCATCTCTGTTTAGTTCAGTTCAATCATGTTAAAGGCTCTGGCACAAACATGTTGGATAGTCATATCAGTAATAAGAACAAATACCATTCCCATGTGTCATGTTTTCTCTTCTTCAGACCTCTCAGGAGTTCCTCTCCCAGTTAACGTCTAAACTGGGGGGTCAAAATCCAGAGGAGACTGGTGGTTTCCAGGAAGCTCCGCTGGCTTATGATGCTGTGTGGGCGCTAGCCCTGGCCCTAAACAAGACCGTGGAGCCCCTAAAGGCCAAGGGCTACCGTCTGGAAGATTTCAACTACCACAACAAACTCATCACTGCTGAGATCTACAGAGCAATGAACACCAGCTCCTTTGAAGGAGTTTCAGTAAGTCCCAAAACTCCAGGTAGAAATGCAGACGCCTTAGTCTACCAATGATGCTTCTAGCTTTCTGGATCTCATATTTTTATTAAAACTAGAGTGTGAAGGGGGGAGTTTAAAACCTTCAAGATGAGCCGTGGCGATGTTTTAATCTGCTACACTTTAAGAAGAACAAAGGTCTGGATTTAGGGATCCAAAACTGAAAGCTTTAGCTAACAATATAAATATTCCCACATTTGCATGTCCATGTATAACGAGACACAGGTCTGGAACAGGTCTGGACACTAGTCTCCTAAAAAGAACATGTACATGTCTTATGAGATATAGTTGAAAATTAAGATACTTATGATTATACAATGATTTGTCCAAAGTTTACGTTACTTAACCAGCAAATAATAGGCTAGTAGTTGAACACGCTTTACCAGCACATATTTTACAACTATATACTTATTAATATCTCTTGTCCATGATTTGTGTCATTATCTTTTTTCCATTTTAATTTAAAAAAACATTTAATGTGTGTTTATACCAGCTGACATGCAGATTTCAGGTCACATATGTGAAAAGAGTTTTAATACGTTTTTATAAGTTTCTTTAACAGATTTCAGCACCACGGTCAGCCACAAATGGATGCTGTGTTTAAGTGATGGTGGGAAACGGGGGCATTAGGGATTTTTCTTTTTTAATTAATAATTCGTTTCTAAGAACGAAGTATGATGTAAACTAGCACACATCCATTTTTGCATAAGCACACTTACATTCTGGTCCTATTTTACGTATTTGTTCCTGGCTTGTTTTGTGCTGCTGTTGTATTATGTTACCGTATTTTCGCGACCATAAGGCGCAACTTTTTTTTTTTTTTTTTTTTTTTAAATGTGCCGGGCGCCTTAAGAAACGGTGCGCCGTGTCTATTACCTGAATTACGGTAATGTAAGGCCGGCCACCATGAGAACTGTAAAAAGAGAAGGGGGCGGGTGAAGCCCCCGTGAGTTGCGACGTGAATGAGACAATCCACTGAGCTGTTTAATGCGGAAACAGATGATGAAAACTTTTAAGGATTTGCTTGATGTGTAAAATACAACCAAACTAAGTTTTGTTCCGCTCTATTTAAATAAGCACACTTGTGTGTGCGTGTTCTGCAGCGCGTGTGTTTTGCATGTCAGAACCGAGGATGCACCTGCCGTGGGTTTGCGGGTCCGATCGCCGCATCCCGGGGCAGATCCGGCTGAAGTGCCGGTGCTCTTACCCCGGGAGTCCCTACTACAAGTCCATGTGGGCTCCTCCGGTCCCGGCCGGTCGGAAGCGGTCACTTTCCCCGGTTAAAGCCGCGGCTGGAGCAGCGCGGTGATGCGCGCTGCTGCAGCCGACTTCCTGGTTCCCAAAGCGGGTCCGATGACCTGGTTCCCGGCCGTTTTACGAGCAGAGATTTCTGGGGTCTGTCTCAGGTCAGATCAGCTTCACCCTCCGAAATTTGCAGCCAAATCTGTCGGTTATAAACCCGGTACCGGATCCCGACATGCGCGGGTGTTTTTCGCAGCGCGACACACACTTAAGCCGGAAATATACTCTACGCACGTAACCTGCGTAGCCTGCGTAGCCTGCTTTGTGTCTGTTCATGCTCCACTGCGTACGTCGCGTACCACCCGAGTAGAGCCTGTCATACCGATGGTGACCGATAGGGGGCAGTAAGCAGAGCAACAGTTGGAAAAGCTACTTATATTAAGTAGCAGAAGTAGTAGCAGCAGCAGCGGTAGCAGATTAGAAAAACAAACACTTTTACAGGACAATATTGGATGATGTAGGAGATTATAACATCGTGTGAATGTGTATGAGTGTGTATGAATGTTTGTGGTGGTCGGAGGGGCCGTTTGGCGCGATATGGCAGCCACGCTCCCGTCAGTCTGCAGGGCAGCTGAGCTGCGGCTACAGACGGAGCTACCACCGGGGAGAATGTGTGTGAATGAATAATGATCTCTGTAAAGCTCTGGGTGCCTAGAAGGAAGCTAAAGAAAACCATAACATTATTATTATTATTATTACTCTTTTTTTAATGTGTATTACTTATTTATATTACTGTTTTACCCCCTTCCCTGTGTGTGTGTGTGTGTACTTCTGCTACGTGAGTTTCCCCGTTGAGGGAGTAATAAAGGACTATTTTATCTTATCTTATTATTATTGCTTATTATCAAAAGTGGATAGTCTTTCCAGACTAATTTATCCAGCATTCTCCTCACCCATCTCAACAAGAATGACGAAACAATAAATCCAGTTAATTTTAGGTTCATATGGAGAAGTAGATGTCAATATAAGAAAGATTAACATGGTAAAAAAATGTATTGTTCCTAATATGATTCCAAGTCATTCATTTGCAAGTCATTCAATAGTATTTTTATTGAAAAACAGAGTATTTAAAATAAAATAAGTCCCGTCAATTGACTCCCGGCTCCCGGCTCCGCTTCCTCCCGGCTCCGGGAGGCACCGAGGCTCGGCGCGTACCTCCGCCGGGGCTCGGCCGCCGGGGCTCCGCGGCCGGGGCTAGGCGGCCGGGGCTCGGCCACCGGGGCTCGGCCACCGGGGCTCGGCCGCCGGGGGTTGTCCGGGGCTCGGCGGCCGGGGCTCGCCATCCGCGGTACTCCCGGGGACTCTAGTCCCGCAGCACCAGTGAGTATTTTGACCGGAGAGATTATAAAATACCGGACTTCGGCATATTTTACCGGACAACGGAAACCCTGGGGGGAAGTTAAATATTGCATAAATATATGCACGGGGAACTTTCTCCAGGGGAGAGCAGCATAGTCGTGCCAGCTGGGATCAGACCGGGAACAGCGATACTAGCGGCCAGAGCGAGAACTGCAGGTCGCGTACGCGTTCAGTGTCTTTTTGAGAACGTGCATGTCGACGCGTCAAATGTACGCAGGATACGCAGGATACGCGAGACGTGACGTCACGCGTATCCTGCGTCTCGCGTACGCGTTCTGAACTGCAAGTATAAACGCGGCTTTACTGGTTTATGTGGCGCTGGCCTGGCGCAGCTGATGGACAGAAACTGTGGGGATTTTTAAAATAAAAACTTTGCATAAGACGTTTCCAGCCGGAGTCATTATAAGGGTGAATGAAAAGAGGGGGCTGGATGAAAGGATGATGATCAAGAAGCTGAGACAGGTCTGGAAATTCGGACTGGCAGCTGAATTAACGGAGCTCCTGTCGCATACAACCCGGTACCGGCTCCCCGACAGCGCGTGTGTGTGAGCGGGTCCAGCGCGGCGGTCCCGGAACCCGGGACCGCCGCGGGACCAGCCGGGACCAGCCGCGGGACCAGCGCGGGGGGGGGGGGCGGACCGGGACCGGGACCCGGGACCCGGTCCAGCGCGAGGGAGCAGACGGGGAGCGGACCCGGTCCAGCGCGAGGGAGCAGACGGGGAGCGGACCCGGTCCAGCGCGAGGGAGCAGACGGGGAGCGGGACCCGGGACCGCCGCGGTCGGGATTTTTAAAAGAAAAGCGTTCCCTAAAGAGACTTTTCCAGCCAGAGTGAAATGAAAAGGGCTGGATGGATGAGGAGATGATCAGTGGCTGAGACAGGTTTATGTGCAGCAACCCGGTGGTTTTTTTAAATTCTTTAATGCAGAAACAGAATATGAACCTTTTGAAGGGTTTGATTGATGTGAAAAGTGAAATAAAATATCAAACTAAGTTTTGCTTCCGCTGTATTTTTAGCGCGTGTGTGTTCTGCAGCGTGCGTGTGTGCAGCTCCGTCTCCGTAGACGGCGCCTTTTGGGTCGGTGCGCCATATGTGTGTTTTAAAACCAAAAATGACACACAAAACTGAGGGTGCGCCTTTCCACACAGTGCGCCATATGGTCGCGAAAATACGGTATGTTGTTGTTAGTGTGTAAAGCATCTGGAGCAGGTACACAAATCATTTTACTGCACATTGTACCATGTGGAATGTGTATGTAACAAATAAAGACAATCTGAATGAACATTTAGCCACGGTAGAAGGCTTTAAGGTTGAGTGTGCTGGTTATCCAAACAAAAAAAATAATACTGTAAAACAGTCTACTTCTGCAGACAGCCATTTTTAGTTCTACCTTATATGTACCATATACAGTATGTATGTGTGTGTGTGTGTATTTATATATATATATATATATATATATATATATATATATATATATATATATATACATACATATGTATGTATGTATGTATGTATGTATGTATGTATGTATGTATATATATATATATATATATATATATATATATATATATATATATATATATATATATATATATATATATATATATACATTATATATATATATACTGTATATATATGTGTGTGTGTGTGTGTATATGTATATGAGTTCCTCCTGTTATTCAGGGAATGTATCTCTCCACTGTTGCCTTGTGTTTGCTCAGGATGGGAATTACGAGAAAGATTTGATACAATGTCTTGGGTTCCGTCATTTGGTCATTGTTTTTGTAAATTACTGAATTGGGTTGTCATGGATGATCTGTATTGAACTTGTTTTCTGTGTGAAGTGTCTTTACATTACTTTTGTTGTGAGTTGGCATTGAAGTAAAGTAAAGGTGAACTCAACTAATTTGCGTTATAGAAAAGGTCCACAGCATACACGATGGGGACAGCCTAGATTTTGACTTATTCGGTTTTTGGTGCTGCCTGTGTTTTATGTGTGACTTCATCAACTAACCTCACCAGGTTCATCGTCACAGGTCAAGTAGACAAACCAGATTAGCAACATCACCTCCAGATGAATTGAACTCATCTACAGTTTCCTCTTGGTGTCCTCCGTGTTTTATTATTACTGCTGTGCATTACTCCTTCAGCATTTTCATCAACAGGTATTTAAAAAAATATGCTGATGATAAGCATTAGTATCCCTGTTTCATGATGAAAAGAAGAGCATTGAACAGTGGTGCTGTCATCCACCAATCAGAGAGGGTTACTATTCATCATTTTGGTGTCCAAGAATGAAATGTATTGTATTAATTTTTTTATGTCAGTTACTACAGAAAATATTCTGTAAACTCTAGCCAATGTTAAAAGATGCTAGTGAGGTAAAGAGCATTTACCATTGAAAAACAAGCCTTACTTGGACATGTGGTAAAACACACCCTTGAGCATTTTGATACACATTTCTTTGCATAGACAGAGAATGATGCAGGATGAAGTGTGATGGAATGATACTGTCACTTCAAGAGGGATAAAGAAAGAAGTGAAGGCTGGGGGTATCTGTTTAAATAATAAACAATGTCCAACTTTCTTTCAGGGTCATGTTGTATTTGATGCTCAAGGTTCTCGGATGGCCTGGACTCTTATTGAACAGCTTCAAGGTATGTGTTACTATCTACCTACGTACGTACCAACTTACTTACCTACCTACTTATGTACCAACTTACCTACCTACCTACGTACGTCCCGACTTACCTACCTACCTTCCTACTGACCTACCTACATACCTACCTACTACGGATGTAACAATATATCGTGCCACGAATTTTCGCGATACAAAAATGTCACGATACGTGTTGTAGAGGTGACAAACCGTAGCGCGATATTGGGTTATTAATATTAATATATTGTGTTTACTAGTAACGTGCATCCTATTGGTGCAGCGGGATCACGTGACGACCGCGCCTCTACCCGCGACAGACAGGCAGGCAGACAGACAGACGGATGGACTGACCGTTTCCTGTAGATACGGTTGGATATTAAGTGAAACATCCTTCTTTCATCTTTCTTTCCTTGTTAGGAGGGAGCTATAAGAAGATTGGATACTACGACAGCAGCAAAGGCAATCTTTCCTGGTATGGGAATGACAGGTGGATAGGTGAGGGGCATTCATCTTCATTTCTCCAATCACCTCTGTCCTCACTCCCCTCTTGTGTTCTGTTTTGTCTGACCTTCTCTCTCCCAGAGGTCCTCTTCATGTGCTTCCTTTGCTCTGCTTTTGTTCTACATCATATCCAGCTGGGTCAGTACCAAATAAACTCACATTTATGTGCTGTGATGGGTACTCAACTTTAAGTTCCCGTATAATGCAGTTTTGATCCCTATTCATATATATCAGTGAGCTTTTTTTTCCTGCTTTCTCCTTCGCCTCAGCCCATAAGTATGAATGTTGGTGGTTGGTTTTCCATAAAAGGCTACCATCCTGCTAAACTGCCAGATGAGGAACATCTTGAGATCGACTCACTGCCGGAGCCTGCCCCTAGCGGCCATTAGAGGAACTGCAGTTTTTCTTAGTTCCGCTAATGACTACTACCTTGAAGTGGGAAAGTTAGCGTCTGGTAAAAACACATTTCTTCTTGTTGGCTTTCAGAGAAGAGTACGGCACCCTGACAGAGGTTTGGGTTGGCTGGGCTGTTCAGTTATTGTATTTCACCGTTTATTCATTCTTATTCATAGTGTTTTTATATTTAAAACTTCCCCTTTTTGTTTTTAATTATACATTTTATTTGGTGCAAATGGAATCTGGTCAACTTTATTGTAACTAAATGTGATATAGAGATTTACATTGCGGTGACAATTCACTGCAGGTTCTTAGAAATGTAATAGTGAAATGTCTTTAATAGACAATAAGGGTGTGCTTTCAGTGTCTGGAGTCAACAGATGCCATGGCCCGGGTGATCTTGTTGTATGACAGTATCTAAAGCACTTCTGAAGATGACCTGCTTTTTCCTCCCCTTAAGGATGGTCAGCAGTGTCCTTCCTGGGGTGATACCTGGCGGAATTAGTCCTCATTAGCCTAACTAGGTCCTTTCTGGACCTAAATTGGTACAAGCTGATCTGTTCCAGCCATTTTGTCCTTTTAAATTTCAATCTCTTTTGCTGTTTTCATCGATCTGACATCCTTTGACTCTGTCTTGTCAACACTTTCCTGGTATTTGCTCTGAAGCTGCTCTTCAGTATTTGCTCATTCATTTGGTCTCCCTGACAACCATTGCTGCATCGCTGCCTCTCCTGTTGCCATAGCAGTGATTATGGGGCCAGTCGCCATGGTAACGTACTATCGTGATTCCTCCATCAAGGGGACGGAGAGGCTTTAGTGTAGGAGATCTCTGCCTTGAGCAAACACACCCACTCATAATCATTAGTTATTGCTCTTACTGGTTCCTGTTTTCACTGAAAAACACTTTGCTTTGTTAATACAAAAAAAGATTAGAAGCATTTCATAGAAAATCTCAAAACTAGGAGTGGTAACTGAGAGTAAGTGATGCTTTGTGATCTTTAAAAGGACCATGAAGAAGAAAACACGAGATGAATAGTTTAAGCTGTTATTTCGATTCGTCTAACCATGAAAACATCTCCACTGGGAGATTTTCTTTTTTTATTTGTTTTGATTAGTTTCAGTAGAAGTAGTCAGACCTTACAGAGGTTCCTTCATGAAACAAGTACAGTGGGGAGAACAAGTATTTGATACACTGCCGATTTTGCAGGTTTTTCCACTTGAAAAGCATGTAGAAGTCTGTAATTTTTATCATAGGTACTCTTCAACTGTGAGTGACAGAATCTAAAAAAAAAATCCAGAAAATCACATTGTATGATTTTTAAGTACAGGTAATGAGTGGAGAACAGGAGGGCTTCTTAAAGAAGAACTAACAGGTCTGTGAGAGCCAGAAGTCTTACTGGTTAATAGGTGATCAAATACTTATGTCATGCAATAAAATGCAAATTAATTACTTAAAAATCATACAATGTGATTTTCTGGATTTTTTAGATTAGATTCCATCACTCACAGTTGAAGAGTACCTATGATAAAAATTACAGACTTCTACAGTACATGCTTTTCAAGTGGGAAAACGTGCAAAATCGGCAGTGTATCAAATACTACCACTGTATCTGAGCACATTAATCTCTCAGTAATGTTAAAAAAGATTTTCAAATTATAGATTTGGAATAACACAAAAATCCTTAGAAGAGGAAAAGTCAATCAAACATAAAGAATGTGTTGTCATAGAGGGCTGTTTCCAAGGGTCTGGGGGGCCCCTGTTTAGTAAAACTCCAATTGATGGGGGGTTTAAATCCGTCACACTGCATTAATCTGTTACACTAATATGAAAACAGGCTAGATCTTTGAATTTAAAGTTCAAATTCACATTTAAAATGTATCATTCAAAGACACGCTATAATAAATTTACCTGACGTTAGCAAAGGTAGCACAGCACCTTATTATGGCCACTTTAGTAAAAACAAAAACTATGAGGGGTTGTGGGGGGTATTTTTGACTTTATCAACCATCACATTTGTATAAAATAAGTAACTTTCTTAAATTGGCAAATTACACTGGAAGTGGCTAGCTTTAGCCAACATTAATCTTCAAGCTTACTGGAGCTAGCTTTTGGCTTATTTTAATGTGCTAAACGTTACAAATTTACTGGAGCCAGCTAACTTTAGCTAGTTTAAAATTCCTCAACGGTATAAGTTTTCCAGAACCAGCTAACCTTAGGTAATGTTAACATAAAAGGTTGGCTGGAGCCAGCTAATTGGATCTACTTTTAGTTCTTAGCATTAAAAGTTTATTAGAATCAGTTACGTTTTGATAATTTTAACTTGTTGAACATGACAAGTTTACAGGAGCAAGCTAACTTGAGCTTTACCAAGTTTGGATAAGCCCACCACAGGAATGATCTCAGTTGAGACAATTGAATTAGATGCCTGACACTTGAAAAGACATTGTCATCAAGGAACATCAACGTGGTTTTATACCAGATACTCATTTTGTTAGACTGGTCATCGTCTTCAAGTTAGCAGGTATATTAAATTTTAATATCCAGTTTGTTGGTGACAGGCTACCCAGACACGCTATCCAGACACTACCGTTGAACCTTATCCAGTTCAGGCATTGGCAGGTGGTTTGTAGGCCTGATCAGTGCCAGAGTTCATAACTGATTCAAGTCTGAGTTTGGCATATGTGTCATGAGATTAATGTGGCTCAAATGATCGTTTTGACAAGTAGAGACCAAAGACCGGAAGAAAGTGAAGAACTGGGCCTTGTCTGGAGGATATGTGGTGAAGTTCAAAGCCAAATGTGGTACAAAGAAAACTGCAGATATGTGCCATGTTTGGGATAACCCTTGTTTGTTATCTGGGTAGACATTGGGTTAATGTCAACTGATTGTCATTAACCTTGTTAAGTGTTTATAGTTTCCTAGTGTAGTAGGATTATTCCCCTCCAAGGAATATAGTGTATAGCTTTGATGCAAATGTTAAACCAATCTTGGGGATGGATTCACTGACGACAAATGTTACTGAAGGGTTGGTGCTTAAGGCATAGCTGGACACTGATACGACCATTGGAGCAAACATTAAGTGACATTTCCTGCTCCACTTTTGTGATGGAAAATTTAGCCTTGGCCACTTGATTAAACCAAAACTACTGTGAGGAGCAAATTTTGCCTTTTACAGAGAACAGAGCCTACAGACTGATACTTTGTCCCTAAAAGATTAGCTCTGTTTATGTGAATCATAAGGATGACTCATCATTCACGCTTTAAAATCATCATGCTTCCTTTGTTCATTGTCATTCTGCATCAAGACGCCTGATGTATATTCTGACCCACTTACATGCAACTGCTTAATTAAATCTACTGAAATCTGAATCATCTCTCACGTCTTGTCCTTGGTAACTTAGATATATTCAGTTTCAGTGCAGGCATTCACTGGGTTGGAAAGTACATATCAAAGAGCGTTTACTAGGTTTTTCCACAACAACTAACTCACATGAGTTGATGTTAATCGCATCACACCTCCTGTGTGTCCATCAGGTCCAGGACCTCCTGCAGACCAGACTGTGGTCATCGAAGAGTTTCGCTACCTGTCCCAGAGGCTGTTTGTGTTCATGTCTGTCTTTGCCGGATTGGGAATCCTGCTCGGCATTGTGTGTCTCACCTTTAATATCTACAACAGTAACGTCAGGTACTGAAGGTCACCTTCACCCCCAGTGAACAGTAGTCTGTGAAACCCTTGAATGAACAGGTCACAATGTTATCTGAGGTTCAGCTCAGTCACAATACACACTGAACACACTTGTTAAATAGCCACAGTACTGGAAGTAAAAGTAAGTCAACCCTTGGAGTTCAAAGCTGATTGAACCACATTTGACAACAATTAATTCAACAAGCTCTTTCAGTTGCTTTGGATCAGCACAGAAAGATCAAATCTTGATCAGCCCTCCACCGTGCTTCGCCAATCTTGATCAGTCCAACAAACATTTTCCCACTAGTGTTGTGGATTACCAAGGCTTTCTTTAACAAAACATTCCTCCATGGACATCCTGCTTGCTCCCTGACTTCTTTGTGGAAGACTCACGTACAGAGATGTTCCCAGTTCCAGTGATATCTTCAAGTCTTTAGCTGCCTGCAACTTGTGGATTCTTCTGAACGTCATTGAAAATTCTGTGTTGTGTCTTTGGCATCTTCTTGTCTGGATGTCCACTTCCAAGAAGAATACCGTAGATGACCATTTAGTAGCCCGGGCGTTTAATATGCTAAATCCACTTGGACCCCAGGCATTTATAAGAACCAGGCGGGTATTTGCACCAGGCTACAATTTATTTTTGCAATGAGCAGCACCAGACCATTACTTACAAAGAACATATGAGATCACCATAGTACCACTGGAACTAAAATTGTACACACTGAACACAACACAACACCTCACGACGAGTTCCCGATCACGAATCGTGAGGTCGCAAGAAAATCAAGCGTGTTTGAAATCCTGGTCGCTCCTCGTGAAGGAATCACAGTTGAAACAGCTGCGACCCGATTTGACTCATCCTTTCACAGAGATCATGCACAATCTCTGATGACACGTCAAAAACTATTATTTGTAGTTTAAGTTTTGCAAATTCACATTACAAATCATGTTTTAATAGCAAAAAAAAAGAGCGCATTTCCACGTATGGTGCGGGTCGCCGCGTCCCCTACGCCGTAGGCTCTGCGTTGGTGTAACGCGGAACCATAAATCGGCCTTCAGTGTGTGCGCTGTCTGCTGAACTCTTTTTTCTCTTCTCATTTTGCTGGACGCCGGGTTCCTCCACCGAGACACAACTTTTGCGGTACGCGTTCTTTGTTGTGTCTAAAAATTATTTGCAGTGCACACACCCAATCAGAAACGGTACAGATATTTTGGGATTTTAATATATAAAAAAATAAAATTAAAAATAATAAAGAATCCCCTCGCCGCTTCACTCCGCTCACATGCTCTGATAAAGACAGTTTGTCTGTGTAACGGCGACACACGGAGCTGATCAGAGCAGTATGAACGATACTGTACACAATACAATGCAAATACAGTGTTATTACCAGGTTATTACCGGTAGTCGCCCGGGCGTTTAATTGAACCGGCGTTTATTATGCCAAATGGGCTCGGACCCCCGGCGGCTATTAGAGCACAGGCGCGTATTTGGGCGCGGGCGACTATTTGGTCATCTACGGTAGCCACATTATTAAACTTTTCCGGAAAGCAAGTAACACCTTCGGTGGATCAAGGAAGCGATTCAGATTTGAAATCTGCCTTGAGGACCACCAACAGGGGATGCAGTCCTTAGCAGAGCCTCAGACAGCAGGGGTGCAATCGTTTTTCATAAAACAGCCAGCAGGAGCCTGTCACAACATCATGTGACATCTTCTGAGAAAGACTACAGGTGTAGTCGAAACATGTCAAGGTAAAGAAAACTTTTTATCCCTGTCTGAAAAAAGAACTATACACAAGTATCTGGCTATGTATCTGGCTATGGAGTGATGGAAACCTAAAGACCTCAAAATAACTTTAAATCAATTTCAAGCCTCATGCAGATCAACTTCTCTTGATCATATGTCTGTAGAGATCTCTTTTTAACAAGGCATGGTTTGCGTGTCTTTTATCAATCAAACTGTAAGCCACACCTCCAAACTCAATAGGGGGTTCAAACTACTGACTCCAATAAGCTTTCATTGAAGCAGCAGGTGTGTGGCTGAACCGTACCTACATCAAAACATCCCAATGATGCAGCATGGTGGAAGCAGCATCATGATATGTGCATGCTACTGAAAAACCTTGTTGGAGTCACTGCAACCAACGAGCATCAAGCAGCTGCCAAAGGTTCACTTACTTTTACCTCTTAATGTTTAATGAATGTGCTCAGTAAAGACAGGGATTGTAAAAGTTCTTGTGTTATCTCCTTAACCCCATTTATAGTTGTCTGTAATTCGGGACTTATATGGAGATCACATGACATTAAATGGCACATTATGCAGAAAACCAGTTCGGTATTGGTTAGATGGGGTTTCGCTGGTGAAGGGACTAGAATTTTAACAGGAATTCAGAGACAGTAGCACCTATCTGCACTATGTCTACACTACATTTGTAGTTGTTGATGACTGTGCATGTGGGTGAAAGTGTGTGTGATTGTTTGCAGGTACATCCAGAACTCTCAGCCCTACCTAAACAACATGACTGCGGTGGGATGCATGATGGCGCTGGCTGCTGTCTTTCCTCTGGGCATCGACGGATTTCACATCCACAGGAGCCAGTTTCCTGTCATCTGCCAGGTACACTGCACCAAACACACTTAGAAATAACAAAACTTTCTTTACTTATGGAACCTCAGTAATGATTATGGTTGTCAGTTTTAGCTATTGTTCATGAAAACTGATAAACATAATATAGAAAACTGAATAAGTGTTATGATGATTTGGTACAAAAGCAGCAGCAATGAACGGCTGAGTCTTTGAGGAGCAAAGATGGATAAAGGAGCTCAAGAAATGTTTGGAGAAATCACTTAAATGTTTAAAACCATTTTCTTCAAAGACAGATTGGAGATATGTTTGCATATTTCTCCTTTTACTATGCAGACATCAGTTTAAGCATGAAAACTCTTCTTTCTGTTGTCGTCTGCTAGTTTCGTCTGTGGCTCCTCGGTCTGGGCTTCAGTCTCGCTTACGGCAGCATGTTCACCAAGATCTGGTGGGTCCACACTGTCTTCACAAAGAAGGACGAAAAGAAGGACAAGAGGAAGGTAAACGAGCCAGGGACTTGTCCAGAAAGTGCTCTTAAGATAGACACATATTTTATTTACAATAGAACATAAGAAATATAAAATGCTGAAAGTGAGACATTTTATCATTTCATGACCAATATGAGCTCATCTTGAGCTGGATGGTGGCAGTGGGTCTCTAAAATGTTTGGTCATGGGCACCAAAAGGCTGGAAAAGTAAGCGCTACTAAAAAGAAGGAATGCTTCCAACTAATTAGGTTGATTATGAAAAGCTCCGTGACCTGACTGGACATCCAGGATTCATCTTTGGCCTTGTTCCAAGCATACACATGTTTCTTCAGATTGGATGATATTGTGTTTTGTGGATTATGAATTTCTGAAACTGTTTCATAGTTTGTTGATGCAGTTTTCAGCAGATATGTGAACTTCTGCCCATCATGCATATTAAAGCCAAAGTCAGAAATAAAGATCGCCCAAGGTTCGCCAGTCTGTGAAAAAAACTACAAATTGTGGGACAGTTTCAGAGTAATGTTCCCTTAGAGTGAAAAGCAAAGACTGAATATCGCATCAACTGAAGCACAAAATATATAATAATATATATAATAAGACTGTGGAGGAATCTCTGTGCACCAGGAACATGGCAGAGAATAAATATTAGATGTCCAATCATGCTGCTGACTTATTGCCAATACATTGAACATATCATTACTAATAAATGAAGGAACAGCTTTACTTACTGAGTAACTTCAGAAGCTGTGATGTCATCACCGCCTCCTCTGTTGTCATGGCGACAGTGCTGCAGTTCGATTGGCCTCAGTCAGTGAAGCATCTTTGATTTCTGGCTCTATTTTCAGCTACATGAACCCCTTCCTCGCTATCCAGACCTGTCACAGTGTTGCTATGGTAACCACCATTTGTTTCCCAGCAGCACCTGGAACCGTGGAAACTCTATGCTACAGTCGGCATTCTGCTTGCAATTGATTTCCTGTCTCTGATGATCTGGCAGATCATTGACCCTCTACACATCACAGTGGAGGTATGCAAGAGATTGTTTATGAAGTGAAATAATTTAATCAAAGGGAAATTTCAAGTTCTCTTTTTGTGTAAAAGTACTAAAAGCCTATTCTCAAAGAGCCACATGCAGTGAGAAAGTTACTTTTCATAATCATTTTTTTCCTGATCATTAAGAAGACAATACAGATCTTAAATATTACATTGTTTTGTGTTTTACATAATTTGTTTTGATGCTTTTAGTTAAATTCCAGCTGAAAAACACACAAACGGTTTTTCGTTTCTAGCTGTAAAATTCCCAAAGCAAGATTCTGTTTGGGTTTCTGTTTCAATAACACTTACTCACTAAGTGTGATGGAAGAGTTCAAACCCTTTGGATTATCAGATGACTTAGTCTGTTAACATTTATTTATGAATTTAAAGTTCAAGTTTAAGCTGAGCTAGCTAAATATACCCTCATGAGGCTAACTGAGTTACTATGAGAGAATACTGCATGGCAGGAAGGTTTTCTCACAAATTTGTAAGATTACAAAATGAAGGATTATAATTTTTTGTACCACATATTTGCAAATTTGAGTTTCCTTACAAATTTGCAAGATTGTGAAGATTTGTTTTTTTTATTGCAAAATGTCCAATTTATGATTATTGTGGGATTACTTTCTGATCTTCGGATCTTTCTTGTAAACCTCATCCATCCATATTTTTTTGAAAAATAATTCTTGAGTCTTTGTGCTCTGTTAGCCTCAATCAAATTTATATTAGCTAGCTAGATTTATTTAATACTGTATATCAAATTGAATTTTGACTTTAGATTAACACATGTATAATGTGACGCTTTAATTATCTGACCTCTTTGTTCATGTTTGGTGTATTTGAACAGAAATTCACCAAAGAGGCCCCCAAAGCGGACCTGGATGTGCTGATCCAGCCATTACTGGAGCACTGCAGCTCAGAAAAGATGAACACTTGGCTGGGTGAGTGGAGCACCAATCATACCTGGGCATTCTTTTATTTCCAGAGAGGGCCATACCACTGGTTAGCATGTTTTAGCCAAATGCTGTATCTGAGCAAAGGTAAAATATGAAACAAAAAGGAAGTCCTTCTCCATATTCACTGAGGAGCAAGTTGTGATGGTCCAACTATCAGCAGAATTATCCTTCTACCTCTACTCTCTC
The DNA here is from genome assembly GCF_033807715.1 of Cololabis saira. Lineage (NCBI taxonomy): Eukaryota > Metazoa > Chordata > Actinopteri > Beloniformes > Belonidae > Cololabis > Cololabis saira. The sequence goes on along the minus strand of NC_084601.1, from coordinate 24,106,311 downwards.
TTTTCTTTCCTCCTCTACTATGACTGGGATGTTTCGAAGTAACTTTGATCTCAAAGAGCTTCTTCAAAAGCAAAATCTGGAGTTCAACAAATTCTCTTGAGATACAGTAAAAGTAGTAGATGTTGTCTTAAGATAAGCTTAAATTGGACAAATAGGATATCTCCTAATAATATTCATCAGAACTCTGACATGTTTGTAGTCCAGCAGGCTTACGGGTCTCAAGTGGATTTGTGGATCGATAGCTGAGAATCATCTGCACAGAAATGAAAGTCCAGAACCCTGTTGAACACCAGGACCAACTCTGAGTGAGGAAGACTCCTCATTCACATGAACTAACTGGAATCTATCAGAAAAACATGACCTCAACAAACAGATAAACCCAAGTCTGGTGTTCAAGGGGAAAAATTGTATAAGAAATAATAGCAATGGCGAGTAAATAAAATGAAAAATAAATGCATACACAAATACAGAAAGAAAGAAAGAAGGAAAGAGAAAGAAAAATGAGAAGTCAGGAAATAAAATGCTACAATGCTACTAAAAGTGTTACTAAAGAACAATGATATCATGGCTGGTTCCCCTGGCAACCCTCTAACATGTTAAATGTTAAAGTCCATGACAGAACAATTAGAAGAAGTCCTAACCAGTACAGTTTGTTTAAAAGAGTTTCCAGGAGGAAACCTCTTCTGTCCAAAAAGAACATGGAAGCACAAAACTGCATCTCAACAAGCCTGCAGACTTCTGGATCAATGTCCAATAACAGATGAGACCAAAGTGGAGATGTTTTGTTGAAATGTCCAGGGCCACATTTGGAGAAAACATTGTGCTGATGAGAAATAAAAAGTGTAACTGTAGAGTATAGACAAAATTAAATCACTTTTAACACATAAAGCTTTGTACAAGTGGTTTTGTGATAATGTGAAATGAACTTCAGAACTAAAACTCATTCCTGGTTACTACTGTGTTTGGTGTTTCTACAGGGGTGGTGTATGGTTATAAAGGCCTACTGCTCCTGCTCGGCATCTTCCTGGCATATGAGACCAAGTCCATCTCTACAGAGAAGATCAACGACCACCGAGCTGTGGGCATGGCCATCTACAATGTTGCTGTAAGACCAACAGACCCGTGTCCATGTTGTTGACCTCCCTGTCCTGCAGGCTCAACCCCTTTAACCCCCAGATAAAGTTATCTGGAGCCACTAAACTTCTCATGGACCATTCCAGTCTTTTGTAACACATTTGCTCCTACAATAATCCCTGGTTTTTCGCAGGGGTTACGTTCCAAAAAGAACCCGTGATAAGTGAAATCCGCGAAGTAGCAACCTTAATTTTTTTACAATTATTATACAAGGCTTCAAATTGTGGAGATCAGCCCCGCCGCACTACGACCCGAGTAAATGGATCTGAACGGGAGAAAATGAAAAATACAATAAGTTCAGTAGGACAAATTGTGACTGGCGCGTATTTCACTGCTCTTCTAACTGCTGCATCCTGACTCGCTCTGTAGCGTCTTTCTTCTCAAGCTTGCAGTGCAGGTGTGTTTTTTTGAGAGAAGAACATAGTTATGGGTCGTTGTTGTCGCTCTTTTTTCTTCTGGGCAAAAAGATTCTTATAAACAGACATGTCACCATGGATTATATCTGAGAACTGTAATGAACGATTCATCAAAGGGTCCCGTTCTTGAGCTGCTGCTGAAGCTCATTGGCCGTTCTCAGCATTGTTGCTAAGCGACCAACGTTATTGACACAGGAAGTGAAGAAGTGGGGAGACTGTTTAGCCAATCAGAATGCAGAACACGATGAACAATGCAAATCCGTGAAGCAGCGAGACGTGAAAGGTGAACCGTGTTATAGCCAGGGATTACTGTATATGAATTTAAAAGTTGTGATTGGTCCTGTAAAGCTTGTACCCACCTTTCTACAACTTATTTTCCTCAGACGACTTTGAAATGTCGCCGTGCTAACTCAGCTAGCATTTAAAGTTGTTAGCCAGCTACATTTTTTGCGGCTAGCTTTGCTTGAATTGGAGCTTCAGGTTCACAAATCTAGCCTGCTTTCTTCTTAGATTGTAACAGATGAATAAATCACCACGAGTGGTCTAAACTCCTCCCCTATGCTGGAGTCTCACTAAAAGGACCCCAGAAAGCCGGAAATGGCGCTGATGACACACTCCAACATTGTATAATACAGTTACAAGACGTAGTTTTAACTGACAGAGCAAAAAAAAAAAGACATGTGAGGAGAGAACCAGCGCGGCAGGATTGTTCTGACAGTCGGAGATGTCTTCAAAGATATTCCTGCTCCCTGTTTCTATATTTGTCTGAATCTGACAGACGAGTGACTCTGACTCTGAAACTCTTTCCATTTCATGATCACAAACTGAAGCAGCTTTTTAATCAGCAGCATATTCTAATGGCAGCATTTTTTGATTCATGTTCCCATCATCATTTAATTCATCTCAGAGGATTATCGATGATGCACTAAACCCAACTGAACACTAAACTGTGTGGGCGAAATCGAGAGAGAAAGGAAATCACACACACACACACACACACACACACACACACACACACACACACACACACACACACACACACACACACACACACACACATACACACACATACACGCAGACACACACACATACACACACATACACACACACACTCACGCACGTTTACTACTGTAGTCAGTGAGGCAGATGTTCCAGTCGTGGCTGAATTCTGCTCTCTGGTGGCATAAATGAGAACTAGAAAACATAGAAACAATCAAAAAAGAAGGATCTACATGTGTTGGTTGCCCAGAAGCCATAAAATCAGGAACAAAAGCTCATTTGGTCAAAATTAGAAGAAAGACCATCAGTATATATTTATCGTAATTCTTCATTCAAAGTCAGCTGTCAGGCTATCCCTCCACCCATGAGGCCGGTTCAGTCGGTTTTCATTGCTCTGTTTATTTATGTACATTTTTTATATATTTTGATTGTATATTTTGTTTATGGTATTATTTTTACTTTATTTTATGCATACCATATTAACATTTTTTTACATCTTTTTATTTTCAATGAAATTTTTCTTTTGATCTTTATCATTTATCTTGCGTGCAGCTTCTTTTTTCACTAATAAAAGAGGATTTTGGTCGTTTTCTCCTGGTCAGGTGTTGTGCCTCATCACGGCTCCGGTCACGTTGATCCTGTCCTCGCAGCAGGACGCCTCCTTCGCCTTCGCCTCTCTGGCCATCGTCTTCTCTGTCTACATCACCCTGGTGGTTCTGTTCATCCCCAAGGTAAAGACCATCCCTCATCCGCCCGCCCACCCGCTCGCCCGCCAACCCGTCCGCCCGTCCGTCCGTCCGTCCATCCATCCATCCATCCCCGCCAATCCATCTGTTTATGGTTTTTGCACAAATGTACAAACTCAGGTCAGAATTGCAGATTTTTCTTTCTATTTTTTATCTGTCGGATTGTATGTTTTTTTTTTGTATTTATAAAATCCAACTTTTTTAGCATATTTCTTTATACTTTACTCTTATTTTTTCTTTAAAGTTAAGTTTTTTTTAAGTTTTGGGTGATTTATAAATTCTTCTTGAAAATGTGTGTTTATTTACTTGAAACTGTTCAAGTAAAAATTTTGTGAGTTCATACAGTAAAATGTCTGTAGTTTTTGTTCTTGAAACTTTATAAAAATCCTATATCATTTTTATTTATTTTTTAAATATAGTTGAGTAACATGTTATCGAATCTCTTTTTCAAAGTTTTGAGTTCATACAGTTAGTTAAGAAAAAAACAACAAAAGGCCAGATCCAGAACGCGGCATGTTTTCCCTGAAACGGCTGGAAACGGCCTCGTCTGTGTGAACGTCTTTCAGATGCGGCGCCTGATCACCCGCGGCGAGTGGCATTCTGACGCTCAGGAGACGATGAAGACCGGCTCATCCACCAACAACCACGATGAGGAGAAGTCCAGACAGCTGGAGAAGGAGAACCAGGAGCTTCAGAAGATCATCCAGGAGGTCAGACACCAGTTTATCCCCAGGAGGCTCAGATTTAGTTTGTCGGTGTTCAAATCCTTCTCTGAACAGAAAACCACTGGCTCATCTGAACATGAGGAAGTTAATGAGGGAATAAGTAATTATATACCAGGATTTACATGTGCTCAGCTGGAATGACAGCTGGTGCCAGAACATCTCCCTGTACAACAGCTTTACTCACATGAACAAACACCAACATGTCCTCATCTTCTGCTCACTGTCTGTTGGGGAAATTAAATATCTGAAGTTCTCGCAAAAAAAGTGGAAATATTTTAGGATTCAATCAGTTTTTCTGTCCTCAAAGTGGGCGGCAAAAACCGAAACTTCAAACCTGGAGTACAGATTCAGGACACATTTTAGTTTTTTTTTTAAAAGATTTTCTTGGGCTCTAGTGGTCTTTTATTCAAAACCAGACAGGAAGAGGGTAGAGAAAGAAAATGGGGATGACATGCAGCAAAGGTGCACAGGCCGGGTTTCGAACCTGCGACCACTGCAGGAGGAGGACTGTAGCCTCAGTATATGAGCCGCTTGCTTAACCCACTGTGCAACCGAGCGGCCCACAGTGTCAGATTTTTATCGGTCAATGTTCACCAAATAATTATTACTTTTGTCAGTTTCAAGTTATTTTACTGACCATTTTGGATTTTTGTTTCTTTCATAAAAGGATACCAATGAATTGTGTATAATGTGTATAAATTAGTACTGCTGACAACGGCTACTCCGATATAAAATTTTCAAGTCAATTTTCCATCCATCCGCCATTCCATCAATTTTCTGCTTTGCAACTGGAACAAGTTAAACTCGGGAATGCCGTCATTCCTAGTTCGAAGATGTGAGGTAAAACAAGCCCTCAGGTGTCGTCACTCCTGGAAAGTCTGCGGCTGACGTTTCATAACAGCTAGTTAACATGTTGCTGAAAGCGAACTCAGTGGTCTTGTTTCGTCTTTACAGAAGGAAGAGCGAGTGTCGGAGCTGAGAAACCAGCTGGTCGAGCGCCAGGCCCTGCGATCACGGAGACCAACATCCATCAGCATGAACCACATCCCCGTTCCTCTCCCCATCAGCGACCCCCGGTCCCTGGGCCCCCCCCCAGGATACCCCACGCCCATCTGCGACACCCACTCCATGTCCCCGTCCTTCACTAACTCAGCCAGCCTCTATCAGGCAGACAGCAGAATCAGCAGGAATAACTGCCACACCAGCCCCCTGCAGATGCTCTACAAGTAAAAACTGTATTTCCAATGACCCCTGCTCTTCCACATGCACGCATGATGGAGAAGGATGTGATCTAAACTCAGAACTTTCCATTTGAAAGGCACTTCCTGTGGGTCAAGCTTTTCTAAATATCAGTAAAATCACCTTTACTGAAATTTACTAAGTGTAATTTTCCAAGTGTAATCTTTGTTTTCCAAATCTCAGAAACCCATATTGTATTTACAATAGAACACAGAAACTGTATAAAATCTTGAAAGTGAAATATTTGGGTGAGTTTCTGAGAATGTGAAGAAATCTCTGTGCTCCTAAGTCAAGGCCAAACCTCAGTGTCCAGGAGCTCAGACTTGATGTGTAAAGGAAATCACACCACTGGCTCAGGAAGACTTCCAGAAAGCTCCATGAACACAGTTCTCCACGCCATCCACAAATTCAGGTTAAAGCGATAAGTCATGCAAAGAAAATGAGATACTGTGTGTGGATATAATCGAGGGACACCAGCGTCATCTCTGCGTCAAAGCTTGTTTGAGATAGACAGGTGCAACGTGGAAAACTGTCCTTTTGATTCTGCAAAAGGACGACGTTTATTAAGAAAAACTCAAATTATATGACTTTACAGAAAGGCCCCATATTCAGACCTTATGAACTCAAACATTTAGTGGAAGAAAAGGAAATTATCTCTTTATTAAAATACAGTCTCACATTTTCTGACTTTATAAAGTTACTAAAATATTTAAGATTTAAGTTAAATAAACTCAAAAATGTTCATGAAATATCTTTTCGGACTTTCTGAAATCTTTTTTTTTTTTAAATCTGTTTATTGGCATTTTTGTTCAAAACATCGTGTACAAGTCACATGTTAAGAAACTTCACATTATAAATCCCTGCCGCCCCACCCTCACCACCCCATGTTCCCAGATGCTCTAAAGGAAATACGAATTAGAAAAATCATAAATTACACAATACGTTCATCAAATCATACACAACAACAAAATAGAATAAATCATAAAATATAATACAGAAAATAATGACAACAACAATAAATAGTTAAATGAGTAAATACCTGAATTAAGAAGGAAAGAAAGAAAAGAAAAAAATAAATAAAAAATAGTACTGATATATAAAACAGCTATGGTCACAGTCACCAGAACCAGAGTTCACCTGGAATGCCGATGTAGGTACCCGTCTTGTGACTTTCTAAAATCTTTAAAAAAAAAAACAAATTCAAATCGACAAGAAAATAATGTCTGTCCATTTTCTGTTTCAATTTTGGTTCCTCCACAAATGCTGAATGTTGAGACTGATCTTGTAGCTCCGGGGGGCCCTGGTGGCTGCAGGCTTTCCACGTAGGAAGGTCTGGGTGCTGATCTGCTCTGCCTGCAGTCAGATCTTTAATGCATTTTCTAACTTATACTTCATATAAATTTTAGTTTATTATATTTGCAAATCATTTCATATTGTCTTTATTTACATTTTATGCAGTGTCCCAACTTTCTCTAGAGTTGTGGTTGTGCAGTTGCTGTTTTATGGCTTAAAAACACTGCTAACTTAATACCTAGGGCAGACTGTCGGCTGGTACCTTCCTAGATAAGATTTATGACCCGTATTATCACATGTGCTGAAAGTAGAAGTAGAAGTTTGCAGAAGTGTTTTTTGTTTGTTTTTTTCTTTGAAACGGTGACTTCAGCGAGCACATTCAGTACATAAAGGTTGTTTTTGACACCACATACTACACTGCTAGTATGTACTCATCTGATAAAAATGTAATACACAGAATTATAGAAAGTACTACATTGGTGTGCTCCTCACAGCTCAACTTCCAGTGTACAACTGACCTGTCTATCACTTACACTGTCCCATAATGCAGTGGGCCAGTGTGCAGTACAGACTGTGTACTGGGTTTTATGGATTATGTCCTATGTACACAGTGTCATCCAAGCTAAAGACAACAGTACATCCCTTTGTACTTGGAAGTTGGAATTTCTGAGTTCCTGGTTGTCAATTTGAACTGGAACGTTGAAGAAAACCCTGTGTACCCCAACTTCACTACATGGAGACTTGCATCAACAACCCAAACACTCACTTTTATATTATACACAATGGGAAGAACACAAACACTTGACTTTCTAATAAGTCGAAATATTGCTACGTGTTGGTACTCATTACTATGTACAGCATTCATATGAATGACTGTTGCTGGAATGGCCCGTCTGAATCTTGTATCTGGAATGCTTTACATTAAGGTGCGATATTCCCAAATCTGACTTCCAATACAAATTGAAAGCCCTGTATGATGCAGCATGCCTTTATTTTGAAAGGATTCTTGACTGGAGAGTTACCTGTGTCACAACATTAAAGGTGCTTGATGTTACGCTTATGAACTGGCAGTGAATTAACACACAACACGTGTCAGAGACGTGACCAGAGTTAAGGGTGTGTCCCAGAAAGGGCCTCTGTCGCAGTGCTGATTTCTAGTTCTCCCAGGAACCACTTTGTGGTGTATTGTTCCCCTGGCTTTTAGTTTGTTAACCCCCCCCCCCCTTTCTTTTCTTTTTTTTCCCTAATGATCCCAATACAACATTGTGCCGGTTCAATCTAAATTTATGACTGTTGTAAACTGTCCACCTGCATGTTCACAACATGGACTGTATAAAAACTGGACAAACCTGTATAATTCTGCAATTTCTGAAGAGTACTTTGGAAGCCAGGTTGACTCAAAAACCTGTAATTGCATGAAATAAGCAGAGCAGGAAGCTAGCTGGAGCCCACCGAGATGACCAAGCAAAGGGGAACCAGGTGACGGGTGGCCTAGTGCAGCTGAGGCCTTGCTGGCTAGTGGTTAATCAACTTGGAAGGGTTATAAGAGGATCTCTTTCCCACCTTCCTTCAATTCTTTATTGAATACAAGTCAATTGCAAGTCAAGTTTGTAAAACAGAACTGCAGATGGGGGCTTAAATATAAACAACCAGAAAATAAAAAGTATAGAGCACAGTACAGCCTAAGAAACAGACAGGACTGCCCTGGAGCCTCACCCAGAGGGTACACTATCTGTAACACTGACCGCACAAGTAAATGTCACAATAAAAGGAGCAAAGAATAGGTTTAATGTAATCAAAAAGCTTTTGCTTTTAATATTTTTTAGAGTGATGCAACATGTTATAGTCGTCATCATACAAAGACATCAACTGAATGGGATTAACCAGTGTCTAGGCTCCAGTGATTTGAAAATATTCCTAATTAAAACCAGCCTAACCATCATAAAACAAGACAGGAGGACCCTGACAGAAATCAAGGAAACATACAAAAAAAAAAGTTTTCGCCTTTTTAAGGTTGGGGTAAAACTAACAGCAAATATAACATGCAATCCAAACAAAAATACTCCGCCATCTCTGCATGACTCACATTTATAACAAACTATAGAGTAAAAGAGTAAAATACAAAATTCGACTCAGTGGCGTCAATGCAGCAGTTGCAATCATGGCTGCCGAGACATAAACAGAAGTTAGTACAATCTGATTGTACCTTTACTAAAACACCGTGATTGAGATAGTTTATAATGATCATAGGATAACCTTGGCTGTGCGACCCTACCAAATCAACGATGCAGCAGCCGTGAAGGAGGGAGGGAGGCAGACCTGAACAAAGTGTGCTGGGTTCCACAAAGTGTTTTGTGTGTGAATATATATATATATATATATATATATATATATATATATATATATATATATATATATATATATATATATATATATATATATATATATATATATATATATATATATATATATATATATATATATATATATGTATATATATATATATACAGCCGCGTTCTCGAGAGGCTGCTGTGACACTAGATGGCACTGTTGTTATAGACTGAAGCCTTGAACCTCTGAATATTTTGTAGGCACAGCTAAAAACAAAGCCTCAGAGCTTCATCTGCACCTACAGTAAACCCACTCAACTAACTGAACAGTGTGACCAGTTAGAGAAAACATAGCCCCTTTCCTTTCAGTGTTGTACATCATTTCTCCGCACCTCCTCCACATGAGTCTCAATCAGTGCATGCACAGCGCTCCGTCAATACGGCTGACACTTACTTTTAAGACATGTGTTTGTAATGGTTAAAAATGTGAGCGTTTTCATCTGGCAACTCCCTGTTCTTAACTGAGGCCCTTTTAAAGTGGCATCGTTGCCGGGTTTACGTGTGTGCGCCATGACAGGGAGTTGCTAAGAGGGCTTTGCAATGGATAGAACGTAAAGCTTTGAGGTTAACCTAACAATTAAGCACTTGCTGCTGTCACTGTTCAAGCGAGCATTTCCAACCAGACAGAGAACAACGTGAGTCAACACAAAGGCAAGATTTACCTTATTAAAGAGGAAAATAATCATGTTAGATGAAAGAGCCATCGACATACACGCCACTCTTGCTGACATGATTAGTGAAATCATACAGACTGTTAGCATGAAACGGCAGGTTATTCCAGAGTGTAGGGGCCGCCACCGACTTAGTACCGCCAAACCCCAGCTGAGAGGCCGTCTCCCTAAAAGCCTGGCCTTACTGCTTGGAATGAAACAAGACTGACACAAATGGTGGAAGAAGTAAACTGCAGTTAAAAAGAGTTCAGACATACCACCTAAGTCGGCTGTTTATGTGACTGGTTTTGTTTGGAACATAAAACGTCTCGGTTGCACGGTTTGTCATGCTGCCTGATGTGTTCGAACATGCGAACCTCAGGGGCCAGGGAGTCCATTCTCAGGGAAATTTCAATATACATGTCCCATTTGCAGTTCAATGTGAGAATAAAGTGCTTATGAAATGATCCAAGGAATTAGCAGGCATCAGTTCAATGGAAGAAAGCGTCATTGAACTTCCTGCCTCCTCTTCTGCTCTCAAAAACCTTTTTTGACATGGCCTCAGTTGTTGGTGACGTGAAAAACTTTATAACATCACTTTCTGTACATTTTCAGAGGATTGCGAATGCTGCTTTTTGAAATTTGCCAAAAAACATTTTTAACGCATGACTTCTGCGCTGAAATGTGAATTTGAAAACAAAGAGGGAAAATTTATTCTCAGCATCAACCGAATTCAAGTTCAGCTCAGACATGCATGTATGAGGGAATTTTACCAGGAAGTGTGCCTGAAAGTCATGAGCCCGACAATTTAAAGCGCAAAACAACAAAAATGAGTGCTGGTTCAAATCCCGGCCTTCGACTCTTTGCTGCGCCCCATGGAGTATAAAGAGACCATCTGAAATAAAGCCTGTCGAACACCGTTCACCGATTGGACCCGAGTCCTCCTTACCACCCAGGTCTGACTCACACAGCCTCTGTGTACCAGTTAAATTTAACCAACATGTTTCATTCAATTCTAAAATCAGTTTCATGAAATGAGTATTTCCCTTTTTTGGTTCTCTTTTCTTTTCTTGGTGACACTTCTGCATGCCAACAAAAGCTTTTTGTGGCAGAAAGAGAAAGGAAACTATGACTTCCATGACACCACAGTAGCGTGGTCCTTTTGATGTCATGTGCTGAACGTGAATTTCATCTAAATATTTCGGTGATATGCCCAGACAGAATTTCGATATTCACAAACATTATCTGTCTCAAATACTGAACAAATCCTTTTCAAAAGTCAAGGTAGGCCAGGAAAGAAAAACAAGACATGATAAACAACGAGGAAATAATAAAAGCTATTGGACCACAGTAAAGCTGAAAATGTGGGCCGGAGAAAATTGTGAAGGAATCACTCAGATAATGCAGTTTCACTTCTCTTTATTAGAAAAGGTTCATTTCCTTTCGATTTTGGTGTAATTAACCCTGATTTTTGTTGGGATTTTTGATGAATAAATGAATGCTGCACTTCTGTTTTCAATATGGAAGGTTTTACAATCCAAAACTCCATTATATCAGTACAATCAGTTAAGACACAATCTAGAGTCATATACATACGCCACTAGACAGGTAACAAAGGGCTGGTTTTCACTTCCTAAGCAAAACACAAATTTTCTGAAGCATACAGTAAAATATAGATCAATGAAATCATGGAATTCTTTTCCACTATATGACTAAATTAACACAGAAATCAATATTCAAAAAGCAAATTAAGAAACACCTTGTAATATCATATGTATAGGATACCATACACTCATACACACTTATACAGATACGTATACATACTGGACAGGGTTAGGGGTATTTTTGATTTTCATGGCCTAGATGATGTTTTACTGTATATTGGAATAATTTATGTATGTTTTTTTTTTTTTTGCTTTAAGATAATGATTTACATGTATGGTAAAGTTTAATGTAGGTTTGTCGTGTTATTTCGTTTTCTTTCTTTATGTCTTGTTTTTAACTGTATGTTTTTTAATGTATTGTTTTTTTAATGTGGACCCCAGTAAGACTAGCTGTGTTTAAGGGCATAGCTAATGGGGATCCTTAAAAATAAACAAACAAGAAACAATAGTTCTTTTTCTTGTTGCCTATTTCTGTAATTGAACATTGGAAGAAATATAAGGAAATATTTCTATTGAAACTTGGATTTCTCAGGGTTGTTTTAGCTTTTGGCCCTGTTTCTTACAACTATAGTGTGATGGAGGTCATCAAACCCTTTAATATAATCATTCCATCCATCTTCTTCCGCTTCATCCGTTACCGGGTCGCGGGGGCAGCAGCCTCAGCAGGGATGCCCAGACTTCCTTCACCCCAGACACTTCCTCCAGCTCTTCCAAGGGGAGTCCGAGACGTTCCCAGGCCAGCCGAGAGACATAGTCTCTCCAGCGTGTCCTGGGTCTTCCCCGGGGTCTCCTCTCGGGGGGACATGCCTGGAACACCTCCCTAGGGAGGCGTCCAGGAGGATCCGGTACAGATGCCCAAGCCACCTCAGCTGACTCCTCTCAATGTGAAGGAGCAGCGGCTCGACTCCGAGCTCCTCCCATGTGACCGAACTCCTCACCCTATCTCTAAGGGAGCGTCCAGCCTGCGGAGGAAACTCATCTCGGCCGCTTGTATCCATGATCTTGTCCTTTCGGTCACTACCCAAAGTTCATGACCATAGGTGAGGGTAGGGACGTAGATTGACCGGTAAATCGAGAGCTTCGCTTTTCGACTCAGCTCTTTCTTCACCATGACTGTGATATAATGATGCATTATTAGGCTAGATTAGCATAGTTAACACTGAAATTCACACTGAGGATCCAAAATAAACCAAACCATTTAAACTGGATTTGCCTAAAGCTAGCTGAGCTAGCAAATGGCGCATTGGGACCATTAGGCAGGAAAAAAGTTACGTACTGAGGAGGGGGTAAAATTCTGCAGAAAAATGTAATAACGTATGACTTCATAAACTTGCAAAATGTATACCAGAGAAAACTCAGAAATTTGTGACATTTTTTAACCCCCCCCCCCAGAATATATGACTTATCAAATGTGCAAATTTGTAAGAAAAGAAAACCAACTAAACTTGTGAAGCTAAAGTTCAAAGTCAAGTTGAGATAACTGAATAATTCTAGTTGCCACACATATATTTTGCTGAGGCTACCTGAGCTAGCACAACAGCCTATTAGGACCATTTGCAGACGAAGAACAAAGTAATTGTGTGGTGGAGAGGCGGGTAAAGTCCATAATAGATAACGCTAAAGAAAAATGGGATAACGAAATCTAAAGTAAAAAATTCACAATCTAATTTTTCCTAAACTTGGGATTCTTTATCTACAGAGCAAACTGATGAAAATGTGTTGACAGAATTTTGATTGGACCATCAATTCCCTGCTTCTATACACCCTGGTACAGATGACTGTCACCATCAGAACTCTGCAGACCTTGATGACAAGTTGGTGATGATTCATTACAATCAGGTGTGTTGAAGCAGGAAAACATCAAAAACGTGCAGGACGGCGGCCCTTGAGGACCAGGAATGAACATCACTGGAGTGGAGTATAAAGAGACCATCTGAAATAGAGCCTGTCGAACACCGTTCACCGACTGGACCCGAGTCCTCCTTACCTCTGTGTATCAGTTAAACTTAACCAACATGTTTCCTTCAACTCTAAAATTAGTTTCATGAAAACCAAACAACCCTCACATTTGACCTGAGAATAATGTTGAGTATTTCCTTTTTTTGGTTCTCTTTTCTTTTCTTGGTGACCTCTGCATGCCAACAGAAGCTTTTTGTGGCAGAAAGAGAAAGGAAACTGGGACTTCCATGACACCATAGTAGCGTGAACGTGAATTTCATCTAAATGTTTCCGTTATATGCCCAGACAGAATTTCGCTATATCCAAAAATAAGGTGGTACAAGCCAAAGCTGAAGGCGGTAGTCCACAACCTAAAAATTAGTCCTTCTTAGACGCAGAAAGCTTCAGGCAGGGAATCCAAGCAACCGGGAACCAGACAAGCGACGAGCAGGCAGAGCAGTCAGGAACAGGCAGGGTTGAAACCAACAAGACAACCCAGAGAAAACAGCAATCAGGCAAAGACTGAGGCCCCGTTTACACGTAGTAAAAACGATGGTGTTTTCATGTGTTTTGGCCGTTCGTTTACACAAAAACTCCATCTTCACATTTGCCTGTAAACAGAGGGAAACGGACATTAAAGCCAAACAGAGCCTACGCCGTGGCCGTGACGCCGTTTTGAATCCTTCGGACTTCTCCGTCACTCCATTTCGCCGCAGTGCAATACCCCCCCAGAGCACTAGTTGTTACTTTGTTTAGCTTCCGGCTTTTCCGGTCACAGTGAATCAAAGAGATAAGGACAACTATTGTGCAAAAAAACAAACAAAAAGAAAGAAAATCACACACACACGAAGAAAAGAGCGCTGAAAGTTCACTACTGCTTCACAAACCAGAACCGGAAATGCGTTGCTACCAAGCAAACCAATCACAGCCCTCTCGGTCTGCATTGGGTCTGCGTCGCCTCGACGCGTAGTTACATTTTTGGGAGGTGCACGTCAGGCTACGGCGCAGGCTACGGAGCCTCCCGCGTAGCCCCGTACCCTACAGCGTAGGCTCTGCGTTGAACGCAGAACCATAATTCAGCCTTTAGCCTTCAGAACATTATGCGACAGAAATGTCACCAGCATCATGTGTGCGACCTGTTCACAATTTGTTTGTCCACCGTAGTTACTCGTGTCATTTGTTGATATTCTTTTCCAGGATTCTGATTGGTTAGCATGACTTTATGCTTCTCGTTACACTGACACCTGTAGGTTTGGCTGCTCACAGTACCTTAACAGCGTATTTATGCAGGTTTGTGTAAATGATGGTATTTTTCAAAACGCCTGAGTGGAAGGAGTGTATATCTGGTGAGGTAACAGCACAGGTGAAGCTGCACTGATGAGGTGGGTGTGGCAGGCAGGTGATCAGGTGTTCAACATTATGAACACCTGAGTACTATACCTGAGTATAGTATCTTAAAATACAAAGGATCAATGTTTATAAAACTATTAAATATCTTTCGTAATGATGTAAGTGAACTGAAGTTGAGACCAACTGGCCAGTGAGATATATAATTGCCAGTTTCGCAGTTTCTCATCTCATCAGTTGATGGAAAAAAAAAATGTCTTGGATCTCTGATTCCATATATTTTGGCAAATAAAATGGCTCCATTATTACATCTCTATTCCCTCAGTGTTTCGAACTTGTACAGTTTCATTAAAAAGAGACGGGAAAACAAACCCCTTGGATGTCCTTCCTGCAGTTGCAAATTTTGCATCGTCTGCACACACCATTGACCAAAAGTTATCAAAAGCACGTCACGGACCAGCTACAAAGGCTGTTCAACCACGAGTTGCTTTCAATGTGAATCAGCTTGAGCTTCATCAATCTTACTTGTTGTCAACGCTGTTTCCTTTGAGCCTTTGACGTCTTTCTTGTTCATTGTTACTTTAAATTTTTCAAGTGCTGCTGCGTCTTAAGTTGTTGCGTCTACACAAACAGAAATTACAGGTGTAAGTGTCAGAAGAAAAAAATCATTTTGGACTGAAGAAAAATGTTTTTTTATTATGAGATCAGACATTTCCATTGTTGGTGTGTGGTGTTGCTCTGTGGGCTGCTAGAGGGGGAGTACCAGGGACTTCCCCTCGTCAGCTTTGTAGAACTGCTGAGGAACTGGTTCTCCACTGGAAACTTTGATCTGCTCGAGGCATTACCTCTGGTTTTCCTTAAGTTAGTTAACATTGACTCGCTCCAGTGAAATTGGAACGTTAATCAAGTTGCCTCAAATTAGCTGTTTTAGGTCAACTTTAGTAGGCTTCAGTTAGTTATTTCAATGAAACTGAAACTGTTATACAATGTAAAATTAGCTAAGGTTAGTTGGCTCCAGTACACTTTCAAAGCTAAGCAAGTTAAAATTCACTATAATTAGCTGGCCATTGTAAAAGTCTAATGTTAAGCAAATAAAAGTTAACTAAAATTATCTGTTTCAAGGAAACTTGCTCTGCAAAGGGAATCAAAGTTAACTGTAATTAACCGGCAATCGCTGGAGATGACAGTTCATATTTCAGAAGTTCTTTGCAATATCTGACATTGGGATAGATGGGTGGAGTCCATTATAATGATTGTAATGTAGCATTATTAATATCGAGGGATCACGTGAGCTGAGCTAGGTTAAGTAGCTAGCTTGTATTCTGCTGCTCCAACCACCTGTCTGTCTTGTTCATTACATTGTCAGAGTTAGATGGAGTCAGCTTCTCCAAGATGCTGGTGACAAATTCAAATCCTCTCTTCAGAAACATGTAGGAGATCTCAGTAAGCGTTTGTCCGGTTCTCTTCATACAGACTTTGCTTCTAGTTAAATATAGTCTTGATGAACACGATGCAGATACAAGTGCCTGTGGTTTATGAACTAACATCGACCATCGCTAGTGATGTCCTGATCCATCACCAGTGATGAGACCACCACCCAGAAAGCAAGTCCCAGTCACGTTCATGGGGTTGATAAGTATCAAATTCAGGTCTATTAGTTATTGTATTCTTTTTACAAATTGGCATTGGAATATAAGTGGAGTACAGGTGGAGAGCAGAGCATCTGTTTACGTTCTGTCTAAAGTGTCCTGAGATGACTTTCTAACAGGTGCACTTGCTTGAAACTGAAATGGAAAACTCTGAGCTCAGGCTGAGTCAGTAGCAGGCTTCCTGTGACCTAGTTTGATGTAAAACATTCAGTGTTAATAAGAAGGTCCTACAAGTGTTTTATTGCTCATTTATTGAAAATCATTTTCTTTTATTTGTTCGGTGCAGTGGTCTGTTGGTAAAGAGCCTGAATGGCGTTGTTAAAGTGTGCTCATAGATCATTGGTGTTCAGCAGAGGGACCTGGCGTCCTCCGGGAGAGTCGGATCAGTACAGCGAGACGGATAAATGGTTTGAATCAGAAGCACATTTATCTTCTTATTTTACTCTCATGCCTTCAGGTCGATGTTATCAGATGCCCGTAACTAAAACGAATTAATATTCTAGGGTGGCATTCATCACTAACTGTGATTTTAAGTTATTTTTATTTTAACTGGTAAGAACCCCTGTCTAACTAAATGGGCAGATAAATCTGGATGTCATCAGCAAAAGAGAAAAGGAAATATGTTTTCTAACTCCAGAGGCAACAGTGACTGTGAAAATAGTACAGGACCAAAAATGAGAGACAATTCTAAAGAGGAACAGAACAATTCTCCCTGTCAGCTTTGACGAAAAAAAACTTAAATCTCTGATATCAACTAAGTGTTGATGACACAGTTTCGTGTATCAGAGGCTGCAAACCAACGTAAAAGCAGTAAAGTCTCAGAGTTTCCTTAGTCTTAAGTCAAAAGCTCTGACAAGAACAATTTCTATTCTGACATGATTTAAAATCAGGCTTAAACCTTCACCAATGTCATGAATGTATGGAGTTGATTTAAAAAAACAACCTTTTCTAGGACGTAGGCAGAAATCTACTACTAAAGCTGAGTTAAGACCCTACATTCATTTTTTTAATGTCCATTCTGTTTCGTGATAATCATTTAATCAGTCTATTTCTGCTCCATTTTAGGGAAAATCCAAACCAACCACAACAAACCTCTGGATTTGTTTCCCTGCATTTATAAGATAAGATAAGATAAGATAATCCTTTATTTTCTCCCTCAGTGGGGAAACTTATTTTGTTGGCAGCAGTACACTTAGCACACACATGCAGGGGAGGGGTAAAAAGACTAAAAAGTAAAAAATTAAAAATATATAAAAAATACAATAAATATGAATATAGAATATATAATTTACATATATATTTACATTGCAGATACCTGGTAGTTCATAATGTAGTTTTAAGATTGTAACCCCCCTCAAACAGAACCAATAACACTGACATCTAGAGCCTGATGGCTTTTCACTAAATGACTGTAGTGACAGGTGGGGGAGGCGGAGGCGTAGTCGCGTACCGCTGGAGACGGATATCGGGAAAGCATCTCAGTGAGGAGCTCAGACACACATACTCAAGACAAAGCAGCATGTGTTGTGTGATTTTACTTTTGTTTTTATTTTTACGGTGTCCTTTCTAATATGTGCTTCATTGAATGCAATGTATATTGTTGGAGGGTAACATTTGTATCTTTTTGTATTACAGAAGTCAGTGCACTGTTTGGTTGTTGTTTTTAGTATAGTTTTAGTAATTTACTGTTTTTTTGTGTTTTTTATTAAGTTGTTCTTTTAGTGGACACAAAGCACCATTAATGGCGCTTTTCCAGTAGTACCTACTCAGCCTGACTGGACTCGCCTCGGTTAGGTTCTTTTCCTCCAGGGGTCTAACGTGCTGAGTAGATACTTTTCTGTATCTATTCTGCCGTGGTTCTAAGCTGCTGAGTCGGCTGTATCTGACGTCATCACACTACAGGCCACCGATTGGTCGGGGGGTTGGAGTCAGACGTCTGAGTCAGGATGTGACATCAGTGAAAGAGTGACTGACGGCGGCGTCTTGTTCATTTTATTTGATCAGCAATGGCAGCAAAAGTCTGTTTCCTGATCCAACTCTGAGGTGCAGATGTTCATAAACCTGGTGGCTGAGGAGAGAATTAAAAAGGGATCTAGACGGGCGATAAGGAACGATCAGATCTACCAGGAGCTCTGTCACTTCATAGCTGCTCGCGGCTCCCAGCTGACTTTTCAGCAGCACCGAGACAAACAAACAAACAAACAAAAAGCAACAAGTCAAGTGCTGAGACAAACTAAAAAAAATTAAAAAGCGTTGCCACTTGAAGCTTCTCTCACTCTCATTTTTTAACTTGATATCGAACACAAGCCACAGACCCAGCAGCACATACATCATCTCCTCCAGGTTCTACATCTTTAGTGTTGTTGTCTTCTTCGTTTAGAAGACAACAACCTCCTACTTCTGCTCCAGGTGCTGAATTGTTATGGAAAAGAAACTTGGCCAAGTTGAGTTGAGCCGAGTAGGTCCTAGTGGAAAAGTGCTATAATATGTGCTTCATTGAATGCAATGTATATTGTTGGAGGGTAAAATTTGTATCTTTGTGTATTACAGAAGTCGGTGCACTGTTTGGTTGTTGTTTTTAGTATAGTTTTAGTATAGTATAGTATAGTTTTTTTTTGTTTTGTTTTTTTTACTAAGTCATTCTTTTAGTGGAGACAAAGCACCATTAAGGTTAGGGAGGAGGGATCGATCGGTGTGACCACATTTATACTCTGTTTAAAGGTCCAAGAATTTGTGTCTTTTTATTTTGGTTTTATCGCATGGAAAGCGTGTATTTACTGTAATTAGATCAGTGACTGTTTTAATCCCAATCAAATATTGTGTTCTATCTGACTGGTTTGAGGCTGTATGCATGTAAAACACCACTGTTGCTCGATACCTTTCTTTGAAAAGAAAATATTTGCTCTCTAGACTGATGTGCGAAGGCTGAATGGCTGTTGGATGACGGCTGAAATACTTAAATACACTTGTGACCTTTGAGTAAAACTTGAAGAACATTCAAGTTTAGTGTAATTTATCAAATTCATCCCTCCATCTGACAACTCTCAATCCATCTCTAATACATTTCAAATAAGTCGAGTTTTCATTACTAAAAACGGATTAAAAATTATTCAAACCTAAAGTAGGGGTACTTGATATCGCCCACATGATAACTTTAAATTTAAAATTAAAGTTATAATAAGTGTTGATGGAAGAAGAAGACAAGGATGAAGGGGAAAAGAAGGAAAATAAGGAAGGGGGGAAGTGAGGAGAAGATGAAATGGAGGATAGGAAGGATAATTCCTTCTCAGATGTTAAATCAACTTATGTGTTGTGTTCTTTTTTGTGTTTTGTAAATGTATTCATATGTGTCATGGTTTTGGTATTTAGTTCCTGTTTTATTTTGAAACTCCGTGTCATTGTGTTTAAGTTATGTCTTGACTTCCCTTCTTCCCATCTGCCGTGATCGGTTGCCTGTCTTGTCAAGCCTTCTGTGTATATCTTCATGTTCTGTTTTTTTTTTTGTAATCCTGCTTATTGCTTTTTGTTTTGGTTAAGTTCAAAATAAACACGTCTTTTGGAACTCCTGCCTTCTGGTCACCTGCATCTGAGTCCTATCCCCCTGCCTGCCTATTCCCCTGCCTGCACCCGAGCCGGCCACCAGGGCCCAGCCCAGAACTTGATATCCTTGAAGAAGAAGAAGCAGAGGAAGAACAGGAAGAGGAAGGGGATGAGGAGGTACTAAACATTAAAAACAAACTTCAGTTTATATACGTATGTGTGTGTGTGTGTGTGTGTGTGTGTGTGTGTGTGTGTGTGTGTGTGTGTGTGTGTGTGTGTGTGTGTGTGTGTGTGTGTGTGTGTGTGTGTGTGTGTGTGTGTGTGTGTGTGTGTGTGTGTGTGTCAGTGCGAATGTCTTTGAGCTTTGAGCACCAGCAACAATCAAATGTTACTAACCACAAATACGACTCTTATCGTACCAGTGAATCTTATGAATATGACATGAGCAGACCACCTTCAGTTAAAATGTATATTATTATGAAACCAGCACCCACTCTTTATTGTGTAAACTAGAAATTATGCTAGGGGATGCTTGGTTGTCAGTGACTACGTTTACATGTAGTCAAAATTCGGTCAATATTCCGGTTATTGAAACATTCTGAATAATCTGTTTCCATCCCTGTTTACATGGTAATTAATCATTTGGGATATCTCGATCAAACCAGCAACGCACGGAGAACATCATGACGCAATTCCCGTCATTTCCGCTTCTTCTTCCTGTATCCAAATCCAAAACAACAACGGGAAGGTAGATGGGTCGGACCCGCTGGTACCGTTAGGGTTATTTACTGCATGTAAACGTAGTCACTGAAAATGATCAATGATCAATTACTCAGGTCAGGTCATGTACTGAGGCAGGTACGAGTCCCAGCCTGCGGCCCTTTGCTGAATGTTGTCCCCATTTCTCTCTCTTTATCCCCTTCCTGTTTAAGCTTTGAATAAGGGCCACTAGGGCAAATAATAAATCTTGAAAAAAAAAATAAAAAAAAATATTCAGGTCAGTTTGTAGATGAGCAACTTTCACAAGGATTCCCTCGAAGAAGCGAGTCTGCTGCACCTTCCGCCGAGAATGCAGACAGCTGTTGAAGTCAGTGATGCTCTGCAGCAAATATCTGAATACGTGAAATGAGATTAAGTTGTAAAGTTTTACGTGACTGGAACAGGTTCAGAGATAAAAATGTGCAGCCTCTCCCTTCAGATACTGCGGTTTTTGTGCCGTGTGGTTGTTATCGAAACCACAGACTTCATGCTGCAACTTCCTGCCCACAAGCCTGACACGAAGCATTTGCAGAAGAATTTGTTCGACAGGGCGCCTCTTTATGACCTCCCTCGTTTCGACAGTTAATGACTCTTACAGGTTACATTTTCTTTTAAATATTTTCTTTATTCAGCCATTAATACAGTACCACATAAGTTAGAACAAACTAAAAATAAAATAAATAAATTATACAAATACTAACACTCAGCACAATAAATAATCAATAAATAACTCAATAAATATGATAAATATATAAAAAAAATACATTATCCTCCATCAGTTTGTAGTGAAACGACACTAGCAGCACCACATCAGTGCAAGTATATCAAAAGGCGGCACAGGTATGAGTACACAGTACACAACACGGTAGACTCATAGAGATCGGTTTCATGTCAACAAGTTAAGGTTAGCTTTGCTTAGTTACCATTGGTTCAATGGTAAATGCTGCTCACTGAAGCTCCTCTCATGAGACTGAGGGAGCTCAGGGCAGCAGTGAAGCTTCTCCGTGGACAGCAATGTCCTCACAGAGCAAACACACCAAAGAAAGTCTTCCCCGCATCATCCTCCAGCAGATGCAGCATTTTCTCCTCCATTAGCGTCTTCAGACGGTCCCCTTTCCTCAGGTTGAACACTGCTCCCATGTACACGGCCGAGTACCAGTACCCGTCGACATCCGGATCCCCGCCAGCCGTCCTCTGGCAGGCCGTTCGGATGGAGTGCAAGATGGTCTGGAAGGATTCCTCGCTGTCGTCGTTCCCGAAGGAGCTGGACCAGCGCTTCACGGTGTGGCTCAGGTGGACCATGGGTGCTGAGCTGGCATCGTCCTCATTGCCACCACAGCTGACCTGGAAGGAGGCTTGGCTGTAAACGAAGTAGAGGCCGGTGCGGGGAATCACAATCTCGTTGTTCTTCAGCTTGAGTCCTCCTTGAGAGTGGGAGTCATCCACATCGCTCAGCCACTCCACCGAAGTCGTCAAGTTGGTATTGCGCTGCCCTGTTCAACACAAGAGGAATAAGGTGAACATCATTTTCCGACATGAAGAGCTCCCTCATTTTTCTTAGGAGCCCTTTCCTTCAATCTTCCCACTGATCCACTAAAAAGCGCTGAGAAATACACTTGTTTTCAGAAGCATGTTGGGTATTAAATGTAAAAGATGGATTTTTACCTGTTAAGTGGATGGCGGCTCTCACGTTTGACACTTGTCTCAGTGTGTGATGAAGATCTGTAAGAGGAAAAGAAAGACGTTTATAAACTCCATTATCAATTCATAAACCAAAGCAGTTTCTTTCTTTCCCAATAAATCAAAGGAACAATATGACCGGTGTACATGTGGCCACCTCTGATCTCCACAATCTATTGGGATCAGAAAAGGTTTTCCTGGAAATTTTTAAATTTATGAAGGGATTTTTTTTCACCCCCAAAGTTGTACACTTTCTTTTTTTTTAGGTTCTACACTTAGAGTTTCTGAGGTTTCTCTTGCCACTTTCTGAGTTCATCAAGTCACAATTTTTTAAAATCTTTGTGCAAGTTTTTTATTTCTCAAATTTGTGAGTTTATAAATTAAAAATCTCTGTGTTGCATGTTTTCCAACTTGAATTTTTAGAATTTCTCATTCCTAAATGTTGTTTTGTAGCTAGCTAGGTTTAACCTATTAGCTGGACTTACACTTTAAATTTAGAATTACAAATTCAGGTTGCTTTCTCTTCAAAGTGTAAGAGACCCACTCATCATTTTCATAGACCACCTTGAACGGTTAGAAATGCCCTGTCACTAAAGACTCTCGAACAAAATCTTTCAAAAGGCCCACTAAAAATTAGGTTGCTTCGGTTCAGTCCATCTGGGACGTTTTGGTCCACTTGTTCAAAGTGTATTATGTTTCACAGCAGCTACAGAGAGTATGGTACTCACCGAAACTGTCCTCTTCTGGTCTGGAGTCTGGTCTGGAACCGGCCTTGGTGTGAGTGTTGAAGAGCAGAACAGCGGCGGCAGCGGCAGCCAGGCAGAGGGTGAAGGCGAGTAGGACCGTGGTCGTCTTACAGCTTGTTCTTGTCTGTTTCCCAACTTCTGTGCCGACAGCAGCATCGAGAACCACTTTGCATTCACCTTCCATTGCTTCAGAGAAGATACTTGTGTCCTTTTGGTTCAGTCTGAGCTCTATCGTGAGCGTTCTTCTTCTCTTGCTGCTCTAATCTGGTGACTGACACTGCGAGTGGCTCTTTTAAAACAGTTTCCTCCTTTCGAGGGAAACTCCAGTGATGTCACGAGCTGTGACTGAATGGAGATGTGATGAGGAAGACGAGCCCAGAATCTAACCTAACACACTCCCACGCTCACACTCAACCTCCATGACTGGGTTGTCCCACTAAAACAAAATCACCTGTGGACAAACCCAGTCTGAAAAAACACACATCATCCCACAAAGCTCTCTCACACATATAGAGCTTTCCTTATAGGGACATTTCATTGACTTTCATTTGTTCCGTAACCCAAACGTGGCTCTAACCTGAAACTAACCTCCATTCAAACCCTGTTTCCAACTCCAACCGGAACTAGAAAGGTGATGATTCTGTCTCATCAGAACCAGGCTTTGGTCCCCAAAGGATCAGTAACTGCATGGAGAAATAGTCTCTATAATACAACAAAGACGACAACACACATCCACAAGCAGGTTTCTTCAGATATCTTTATTAAGACATGATATTACATTTAGAGATTAAGGGTTCTTTCACACCTGTCCCGTTTGGAGCAGTTGTTCCGAAACAGGGAGCGTTTCCCCCTAAAGATCGGTTCGTTTGGTATATATTGTGGCAGGGTGGAGGAGCAGCCACTCAGCCGATTGGGCACACCTGTGCCCAATCAACCTCTCCACCCTGCCTGGCTACATAAGAAGTGGCTGCACACCAGCAAGAAGTCTGCTGGGAGAAGGTTCTGCTGGTGCACGTGTGGCGGTGTGATTGAATAAAGGAGTTCCTGCACTAAACCCTGTGTCCTCTGTCCTGTCGGTCGGCCCCAGTGGCAACGAGCTTGCTACGTATATGAACACAGCAATCGCGCTCACATGCGGGACAAAACAAGCAAGCCGAGATCTCCTAGGAGAGGTGGTCTCGGCTCGCTTCCATTCCAGACCTGGAGCGGTGCGTTTGCAGTGAGAACATAATCCACACAGCAACCGACACAACTCCATTCATCGTGTATGTGCTACCACGGCGCAAGGAGAAGAGTCGGCGCAGCCTCCACCACCTTCTCTCCTATTGGACACAACTTTCTCTCTTCCTTCTCTCTCTTCTCCCTTCTCTTCTATTGGACGTGCCGAGATGTCGTCACAGCGTGGCACGGTGAAATTAAAAAATGTTCAATTCGGGCAGGCGCCGCTGAGCTCGGCGGCAGAGCGGTCTGCTCTTGCACCGCGGTAGCACATACACAATGAATAGGATCAGCGGAGGCGGTCTGCGCTTTGCGCCCTCTCTGTGAAAGGGGTTATAACCATAGTTGTTTTTCCCCGGGGTACGGAAGAGGAAACTCCCGCGTTCATTTCTGACCAATCAGAGAACAGTTGGTTCACGCATGGCATTTGTTAACAGCTTTGAACCGCTACGGACGGTTGCCTTGTCAACACAAATTAAAAATGAAACAACTGTATCGATTTAGCCCCTGAATCGGAACAAAACAAACGGGCCACAGGTCTGAAAGTACCCTTAGTATTTGGGCAAATTATTTACAAATGAGGAAAAACATTCAAGCTTTAGCATACACAGAAACTCTGGCCTCTGCGTTGGGTTTCACATCTCTTTCACTGACAGGGTATAAATAGAACAGATGCAGAAGTTAATGTTTGTGAAGGCGTTTTAAGTGTTACAAAAAGGAGAATTCTAAGATACAAATCTTCATAACATCCTTCAAGAAAAGAGGGACTTTCCCTAAAGTATTCATCAGCTCGTTCCACCATGGCAGAATCACACATGAGAACATCCTGAACTGAGACAAGCTGCTAGGGCTGCAAGCACCATGTGTCTACAGGTGCACAGTAGTTGAGCGGAGGCATTAACTAATAGGAAGACTTAAGTCAAACATTTTCCCAAACACGCTTTCCCTTACACTAATCACCTTCCATTTTTTAGGAATATTTTTGTGTTTTCTAGATTATTTCTTTGTTGTAACATTGCTTCTTGGCAATAAATCTACTGTTGGAAAGCCTGTTTGGAATGGTGCGATATTTAAGAGAAGGACAGCAGCATTTTCTTCGTTATTCTCCAGTTAGGATGTGTAAGTATGTGCGTGTACATGTGTGCATGATGAATATGTATGTGTGCATGCTTCTCCACATGTGTGCAATGTGTGTGTGTACATGGGGTGGGGGGGAGGGCAGAATAGATTAACATTAATAGACATAACATTTATAAAACAAACATTACAATTACAACAAAATATACATATGGATGTGCACGTACTGATGGAAGAACCGAGCAATACCTAAAACATACATACACATGACTGCATACTAATTTCTGAAAATATGTCTGCAGACATATAGTACTACTTCGACTACTACTAATAATGATAATAATGATAAGAGTCAGATAAATAAAGGACACAAACATGAAGCCCCCCACACACACACACACACATATATATGTATTTATGTACATTTATGTACATATATATATATATATACACACACACACACACACACACACACACACACACACACACACACACACACACACACACTGTACATAAATATTTACACATATAAATACATTTATACGTACTTACAAGTATACATATTTACAACAACATTAAAGCAGCACAACGTAACTTTCAGCTTTTCTGAGTTTGGCGGCATCTTGTGGACAAAATCGGTAGTGTTTTACCAGAAAGAACACTACGTTTCCCATGAGCACCAGCGCGTACTGCTGGAAAACTCCTATCCCGTCGCGTGCATTTGTTTTGATGAGAGAAGACAGGACGCTTTTCTGTTTCACCAAGTGAACAGAAGGAACGCAAAAAAAAGATGTTAAACTGCTGGAAAGGAACTGGAATTTACCGGGATACCTTAAACAAGGAAGCCAGGGAGCGGTATATGGAGAAAATAATGATTATTAACGGTCTGGATCCATATGAAATCCCTAAGAGATCCCTGAATCCCTGAAGAGCCATGTGTTTCAATAAATTTGTATAATAGTACAACATACAGTACATGTTTTGTATCCCTCTTACTTCTCTTTTCTTTTTTTTTGACTGCTATATTATGTTGAAGAGGCGTGAGCAATATTTTTGTTTTCCTCGTGAGATTATTTTTTTCCTCTGCAGCTACAAATAGAGTTAATATTTTTTCCTCAACAAACTAGTTTTATCTGAAGATTGGGGTTAATTGCTCCGCAGAGAGCTGGCCAGCAACTGCGTTTAGCTGGCGAAGTGGGGAATAAAACCTGTGTTTTGATCCGACCCCGGTCTGTGTGAGTGTTTGTGGTATAAGGCTGTTTATGGTTCTGCGTTAAATCGACGCAGAGCCACGGCGTAGGGTACGCGGCGACACGCACCGTACGTTGCGCGTCGCCACGTACCCTACGCCGTGGCTCTGCGTCGATTTAACGCAGAACCATAAATCATGCTTTACTGTGTGTTTGGTCGTTACAGCCGCGATCCAAAGCGAGCCGACGGCTCTTTCACTCTTTTACTTTTGTTATCAGATACTTGGCCTGCGTGGTTCTGCCTCCGAGCAGGAAACCGTTGAAAAGTTAAACCATTAGGGTCTTTTCCCCACGTTATGTGGAGCTGCTGCAGCCACAACGCAGCAACAGCTTCTGCTGAGCTCTGCGCTCCACGCCCATGGATGTATTATAAAACTGGATCGGACGTCAAAAATGGCCGCCCATTCATTTCAATGCATTCTGCTCAGCCAGCGCATAAGCCGAAAAAATCTCTGACTTCCGGGTTTACTTCCGCATACAGCGGCCCATAGAGCATGCGCAGTTGAGTCACCTCCCATGATGCTCTGGGGCCTCCCATCATGCCCCGGGGCAATGACGCGAGTATTAATATAATATGTATTAATATAATATCTTAATTAATGTATATTATTACATGTATAGTATTACATATATTATTAATGTATTAATATAATATAATTACATAATATATATTAATATAAACATCCGTGGAATGCACGGACACGGCTGTGACGTCAGCCGTGACGTCACGCCCAGAAAGAGACTTTTCTTTGACTTTTCTGGCCGTTATAAAACATTTTTTGACAGATATAAAGTCCATGACTTAAAAATATAGAATACAAAGATTAGTAATAGCCGGTGATTACAGCTGGAGGTGTCCTGTGAACAGTTTTAGAGGCTTCTCTTTTACTATTGCGGTCTATGGTAAAAAAGCTTTCTGGGCCGCATGGGATTTTTGGTTGCAGTACCGCGGCTGGCCACTGGAAAAAATCGGCGCGCCTTCTGAGTGGGAGACCCGGGGGCTGTCCACGCCCCGCCCATTTTCGTCTCGACTGCGAATCGGGAAGGAGGGGGAAGTGACGTATGCCGTAAAGCAGTCAAAGTCGTAACGATTTGTAGTTTTTTAGTGTGGCAGGGTTCCTACCATGCTCCTCAAAGTTACATAGTGCCAGTGAAGGTGATACAGACCCCTCAGACCATGACAGAGGTGTCATTAAACCTGTTGGAAGTTGATGTACCATCACAATGACTCTGGAAATATGATATTAAGGTGGAAAAGTTACGTAGTGTCGCTTTAACTCTTTTTTTCATATATGACAATCAATACATAGATTTATGTGTATACATCTGTTTTATGTGATTTATATACAAACATCTATACATTTGTCATCTAAAGAATTTACATAACAATTATAGTGTTTACTACAAAATGTTATCTGATTCATGGAGTAACATTGAAAGCAGTATTAATTACAACAGCAACACAGTGTCCTCAGTCAGAAGCTTCTTCTGCTGCAGCTGTGAATAAAGACCTAACAGGGAAGTCATTTTATTCTAAACCAGTATGGCTTGATGTGTGGTTAACTGTACTTAGAGATCAGTCAGTGCAGTTACATGCACATCTAAATCCAGATTGGCTGATTTTACGCTAGTAATGGGCTTTTTTACAAACGTGAGCATTGGCCCGATGGTCGCTGGACATCACTCCTCCAGGTGTTCACGCCAGGTATAGACGGCGTAAAGCGGGTTACTGTTCATAAAACCAACTTCTTCCCCTCTGCGTTCGTCTAGTTTTACCTGACCCGAGAGCCCGGATGTGTGGCACAAAATATTGAATACAAAAGCTAAATTTGAATAAGGAGAAGTGAAACTGAAAAATGAAAATGAATTAGGGAATGAAATACAGTTTCTATTTTATTGTGATACACATTCAAACCCATAGATTCCATTTCAAATTAGTCCATTCCGATTCAGATTTTAAAAGCAATTATTCAAATCACTCAATACAGTTTCAAATTGAATGAATCACATTGAGAAAGAATTCATGTGTAAAGAATTCAAATTCACTTCCTATTGGCACAACATTCATCCCATAGAGTCAATAATGCTAGTTTTCATGCTGCTTTGGTGCAAGCTAAAATAGTTTGTTACTTTGAAGAACATGGTCTTTAAACTCACTGTAGAAAGACAGCCCACTGTAAAAGTGTAAATATGATCCCTGTCAGTTCTTCTACAGTCCCTCAGAGAGTACATCCTGTTAAAATTGTCAGAAAACTGCAGTGTTGTGCAAAAAAATGATTAGTATGCAGAGCCTGTTATATTCACATGCAAAGAATTTTGGTGACAAACAGCAACGTTTAATTCTGATGGTAGTGACGTGTTACCATCTTACTAATTTGTCATCCTTTTTATTTTAACATTACTTCAACAAACCCTGATACTAATGACTGTGTCATTAACAGACTTGCACAGACTTTGATGACAAATGGTGACGATCCATTTATTAGAAACAAATCTGTTGGTGCAGGGAAACATCTGAAACATACAGCAGCCGTCTCGGACTGACTTTGGACACCCCTGTGTCCAAAAGGGGATTTATACATGTCCCCATCAGTGACAAAACAGCTCGGAACAGCTCGATTTAGGACCGCATTATCTGGCACTAATAGCTTGATTTCAAGAGCGCCAGTTCGGTTCGACTACAGCTAAGGTGGCTAAGGTGTATACATGGCTTTTAAAACGTAGATATCAGTCGGACTAAGGCAACAATTCGACTGAGTGCATGTACTCATAGTGACTGCAGGTGGAGCTAATTTTTGTTTCAGCTCTGGGAGCTCTAATTTTAGATGTTGTTTTGGTAGAGACATCTAAAATGAGGATGTTTGGATAGATTTGATCAAAAGAAGATGAAGGTAACATTAGTTAGCATGATAGACTAGCATAAACTAAGCCAGCCAAGCTACGGTAACTACTTTGGGGTAACTGGGGCGTTCCAGCCAGATTCCAGGCCTGTTTGCTCCACATATTCTCATTTTGTATTAATAATAATAACAACTTGGCTGTGGTCTACCATTCCAAACAAGGTCAGAGACTGAAACAAGAGGAAGTCCTCATGAAGTAGTAGAACCTAAAACGTGCACACATATTTTTTACAGCTATCCTTATTAGGACAGTCAATTTACACAATTTAACTTAAAATAACCTTTCACAAGGACCCACAAATGACATTCAAGGACCCACAAAAGATAAGAAAACATCCTCAACATCCAACTAAAACACACACACACACACACACACACACACACACACACACACACACACACACACACACACACACACACACACACACACACACACACACACGTCTTCCTGTTTGCATGGTAACCAGGATGCAGTTTTTTTACCAAACCACATCTGATGGTTTCAAAGTTAGAAATATGTTATCGGATCTTTCGAGATACAATTGTCTGTTTGCATATAATGATGTTGTATATTCATCTGCGTGTGGGTGAGATGAAGTGGGGAAGTGTGGGATAACCAGCTATGATAAATCGCTCTTATTCATCATGATAGCTGTGGTGTTTGCCAACATGCCCTAATAAAGGCAATAATATAGAACAGTAAAGATCTGGGGCCTCATTTATAAAGCTTGCGCACAAAACAGGGCTTGAAAGATGCGGACGCCACCTTCTACGCAAAGGTTTGTATTTAAAAAGAAAAAACTAAACTAAAATCTGCGTATCTCTACGGCAACCCTGACCCTCCCGTAGAAATTTACTTAAGAGATGTGGGGTTGCTGGTGGCTTGGGTTCCGGGTTCTTCCTGGTCGGCCCCTGGTCTCGCGGGTGGAGGGGTTGCTCCCACCCCTCCCCCACTATAGATACACTTCAGGTGGAGCTTTGTTTGGTTTATTACACACACACACACACACACACACACACACACACACACACACACACACACACACACACACACACACACACACACACACACACACACACACACACACACACGCGCGAGTGAGTGAAACTGACAGTTTTACATTTACATTTCAAGATTCAGCAACACAAAATCATTAATTAAATGTGTCATTAATTAATTAAATGCAGTTTTACATTTCATGATTCACACGCAACACGAAATCATTAATTAAATGTGTCATTAATTAATTAAATGCTGAAATAATAAATATATATTTTTACTTAAAATTAATTGTATTTCAATTAATTAATGACATATTTCATTCTAATTTTAATTAATTAATGACACAGTTAATTAATTAATTATATATTTCATTCCCATTTTAATTAATTAATGATGTATTTATTTATTTAATTTTGGCACAAAAAATCCTCCATACAGATGAGGGCTGACTTTTGAGAAACATAACCCATCCATCCATCCTCTGTATTTCTTTCCTCCATGTCCCTGTCATGTCCAATTCATCACACAGATGGACAAGCATGCAGACACGAGGGGACTCATGTACACTGTGCATGAGTGAATTTACATGCAGTATATCTACCTCCAATCCTTCAATAATTGGACAACCTGCTCTACCACCTGAGCCACTGCCACCCCACCAATTAAAGCTTTACCGTCCCGACCTTGCTTGTAACGTGTTGCAGGAATGGAAACATGGCTGTAACTTACCAAACAAAACAAAGATACCAATATCTTGTAATACATTATCTGCAAAACATTATAAAGACACGTGAATAAGAGAAGATTAAAGGGTTTTTCTGGAGGATGGCTTCTATTGAAGTGGGTACACTTCTCCTAAACTGTGACTTCACAGTGTAAATGATGCAGTCTATCATTCTGCAGTGTCACACTGGTCAAGCAACTCCATATTCATGCTGGTTATTTTTAATCACGTCGTCTTGGAAGAGCAGAGCTTGGAATCGGCATCAATTGGAGCGCTCTCGAGTCTGACCACAGCAAATTGAGGAAGTGGTGAAGCGAGCTCTTGTGTGACAGTATCAGATCCTTTTTTAGACGAGGGGATTTGTATGTTGCATGTATTTTTTTTTTAGAAACAGAATAAATGTGACAAGCAGGCTGATGTGGCGCAATGTGATGGGAGTTTTTCTTGAAATTTTCTCTTAAATCCAAAAGCAAAATTAGAAATTGGAGGCTGGGTGTGAAAGTGGGTCACATTGGGGGGGTAGTTTTAGGAAAAATTCATGCCTTTCTTTCACATCCTTCCTGTCTTGGTTTTAGGTACACTCCCCTCCCACTGAGGTGAAGTTTAGTCATTCTCACTGAATGAACTGTCACTGTGACACCGCTGATATTCAATGGAATCAAAGTCAACTCAGTTTATTTGTGCAACACCAATTCAACATAGAAGTCATCTCAGGACAGAGACAATTAAGATGTTCAGAGCGGTTCAGCTAAATCCTGAACGAGCACATAGAAAGAGAAGAAAGAAAATACTCCCTTTTAACTGGAGGAAACCTCCAGCAGAAGCAGAACCAAGAAGAACGTCTAAACAGATTGTATAATAAGAACTGGAATAATTGGAATAATTGATGTCTCTGGACTTGTGTGGTTGTGGGTCCATGTATGTGTTTAAATGTATGCGTGTATCTATACATAAATGGACAGTAATAAGTATATGTGTACTTGTATGCTTTGAAGCGTGTAGAAATATCTATTTTCTATATCTGTTTTCTGGATCTCCTGCATCTGGGTCCTACTCAGCCTCATCATGATCTAGTGACCACTTTCAAATACACAGTAATAAAAACAGGATCAGCATAATTATGTGCTGATTTACTGATGTCACAGGACAGTCATCCTCTGATGAAATTTTGTAAAATGTTTGTATTTTCCAGAAAACTTTGTAGATTCACATGTGTGATGGCTGATGAAATCAACTGTTTTGTTTTGGTAACTTTTTCACAATCTTAATCCCATTAAATTTGATATAACTGTTAGGGGTGTGGTTTTCTAGGACCCAAGTGCAGGAGAGAGAGAGGGAGGGAGGCCAGAGGCAGGAGTTCTCAAAAAACAAAGGGTTTAATTCCAAAAGGGCAAAAACAAAGCGCTGCAGAGCAGGATCAAAAAACACAAAAAACCAGGAACAGGAAAAACGACGAGGAGACATGGAGGGAGAACCAGTACGGACCGACAGGGAACCAAGGAATGACAAGACAAGATATACTGAGGGGATAACGAGACATGACGAGACACAGGTGCAGAGACAATCAGGGCAGATGGGACACAGGCAGGGCAAGACAGAACTGAAACTAAAACTGGGAGGAAGTGTCAAACCCTGACAATAACAGAAATATTATAAAATTGTTGTTTTCATCATTCACCAAGTATGGTCTTGTGCAAAAATTAAATATACCTGCTTTGATCTCATGGTTTGTGTGTAAAAACATAAAAAACCAACAAAAAAAAAGGTTTGTTAGCATCTGAACTAGGCTAGGCTAAAATAACTAATTTGTGGTCATCGAGGCTACAGTAGGTAAGTGTGTTCTTTATTGTGTTCTTCACATTCGCCCACTTGTAGAGTAACTGGGCGTGGGGTAGAGTTCATTCCCACAATCGCGGTTCAAAATCACTCCCCCAGGTTTGTCCTGTTCTCTTACTGTAATACAATTTATGGTCACAGCATATTTATGTCAGGGTGTGAATTAAACCTACAGTGTTAGGTTTCTAAATCATCAACATACATTAATTAACTTAGAAAAGACACCGGAGACTATGGAATGATTTTCAATGGCCTTCTGCAGAAGTTTGGAGAGAAATCCTGAGAAGCTTTAGGCAACACGGCCCTCCTCCTGGCTCGTCAGAACTTCTCTCAACTGGCTCTCTGCAGAGCTGGCGCTTTTATTCAGTAAGCTGACAGGAAACTTGACCATATTTGGTAAACAATGGACAATGGTAAAAACAGATGGTCAAACAGATCAGATGATAGTTGAAAAGTCACACATGACTTTTCAGTTGAAGAGGCTTGGTATGAAGAAACAAACAGACATCCTTAAGACACAAAGGGTCAAGGGGTCAACTAAAACAGGACCCTCTGTTGGAGGTTTGAACAGATGGTTCAAATAACCCTTAGCTAACTTTTAAAGACAATGAGACGGCTGTCAGTGACCCCCCTGAAGTAGCTGCCCTATTATCTGTTCAGAGCATGTGATGGGGGTTTTGGAACAGATGCGTCTAAAGACAATGGTTGATTTGATCTGCGTGTCAAAGAATTTCACGATAAACACAGTCAGCTCTCTGACTTGACTTGATTCTGATACTCATAAGAACTAAACTTAATTCAAACTTTGATTAATCTGACATTTCCCTCCTGTTTGTTCTTATGAAACTTCACAGTAAACAAAATTAAACACTCCAGTGTCATCGTAAACATACAGGTAATGAAAACACAGAACAGTACAAAGACAGTAATAGTCGGAATCGGAATCGGAATCTCAGTCATTATGTCAGCATGACTCAGTAATGAAAAAGTCTCTTCCATTCCTCGGACTCCTCTCCTAGTTTGTTGTCGCAAGTCAGTTTGGCTAGTCTTCTTCAGGCTGTGGCTGGCGAGTAGGCATCAGTTGATTTCTTCGGCGGGCAAAGGTTCGAGTACCGCCCGACTTCCCGCACTACTCAAGCCTGGAATTTCTCTGCTAGCTTTCACTGCAAATGGTGAACGCAGTAGATTGGTCAGCAGCCTTTACTGCTGTCGGTGCTGTCGGTGTCCTGATCTTGGACAGCAAAAGGGCCCGTCCTGACGGGTGATGACGTTTCACCACTCGACTCAGGATCCGGTTACCCAGTTTCAGCAGTTCCTGCTTTAGGAGAGGGAGAGAGGAAGAAACAGCAGCGTACAAGAAGACGATTCTCATGTACAGTTCGACTAATGGCCATCATTCAGGCCATGGCTTTCTTGAGCCTTAACTTAACAGGCCATTAGTTCACTCCAAGAATGAAATCCATATGAACAACTTCAAATGGATAGGTCCTCTCATGTTGTATCTGCAACATGTCGGAAAGCTCCTACTAAAAATTTTTTTAAAGGGTATTTAGTATTTAATCCTCATGATGTATCATATGTACCCCTACATACTCCCACTCCCTCCTGTTGAGCCATAGAAACTCCCTATGGCTCAACTTAGCCACCAGGGGGAACAGATTCCTTGGAAGCACTGGTCTGCTTCACAGCATTATTTTGCATGCCAACAGGGGTGGGGGTTTCGTGTCATCAGACCCCCTCCTTGTTGACTTTTCCCTGGAAGAGTCAGGCTGCCAGAGTCAGGCTCCCCAGATAAGTGGCCCTCCCACTTCTTGACCTTCGCACCCTGGCAAGTCTGCAGGTCTGACGCTCTAGGGACAAGAGGTCTCCATGTCCTTCAAATCCCCCCTCCCATCACCAGATTAGAAGGGGCAAAACCTTTTAAATTCTGTCTCCCACCGTAGATTAGACTACAGAATTTCTCATTGAAAAACGTTCTTATTTCAACCCAAGTAGGTTATGTTCTTATTAAGTTAACACCACACAAAAACTGTCAGTGCAGCAACTCTCCTGCAATGTAAACAGTAGTCTTCAGTGAACTTATATATATATAAACAATAAGTCATAGTCACAAAACGTCGGACTTAAAGGAGCATTCTATCAAATAATGCCTTCTCAACTGTTGTTGAGCTCTATTTTCCCCAAATCAAAAGAAATGCTAGAAAATTGTCATAAAATTGTCAGAAAATTATCTCCAGATTAATCATATAGTCTTCAGGAGATTCCTAATCTTCTGTTTGCATGCTGCAACGCAAATGCATGCTCTCTATGAAGACTCATAGAAGTCTTAAGAAAATTGTGGGATAAATTCCCATGCGTAAACTACACATAGACAAAAACCCACTAACATTAAACACACACTTCAGATCATCTGCATGTGGGTTTGTGTATCAGTGCAAATGTGTAAATTACTTCTCCTCAAACTACACTAACCAAGCTCAATTGGTGCATTTTAAATTAACTCACAACCTAGATGGTAGCAACACTGATCACAAATGTACACATTTTCAGTGTGAATAGCTAGTATGCACCCAGAAGTTCTTCTTTTCTAAAAAGATTGTACAACGGGTTTGTTTCTCCTCCACACACCCCTTTCTGTGTAAAATGTCACTGACATACAAATGAGAGTAGGCTCATGAACACACCCTTCCACTGTATTCTAAAAATATAGCGGTGCTCATTTTACGGGACGAAACCCATCCTCTGAAGCTGTCAATCATCAGTAGTGATTTCACAACAGACAGAGTAAGGACAAATGATTGATTTGTTTTACATTCATGTCACAAACAACCCAATCATTTTATCTCATGCTCGCAAATTGCAGGAAACCCATTTCCATACAATCCAAGTCAAATACAGTGTTACAAAAGTAATCTGCAAATTAAATGGTGAATTAACCCAATTTAAAACTTCTATGATTCTATGCCTTCATTCAGGGCTTAGAATGATAGAACAACCTATATTTCTCCATTTTTCTATGTTTTTTCCAAGAGGAGAGCTGAACACCCCCCTTCTTCCCAACAAACACAAAAAGTTCTCCCTCAGACACAGAGCCTTACAGCCGCTCGTAAACCGGAGCATGCTTTCACACACACACACAGACACACAGCTGCAGTCGTTATCATTTTAACAAAACC
This sequence comes from Cololabis saira, assembly GCF_033807715.1. NCBI lineage: Eukaryota > Metazoa > Chordata > Actinopteri > Beloniformes > Belonidae > Cololabis > Cololabis saira. The sequence goes on along the minus strand of NC_084601.1, from coordinate 24,070,212 downwards.
TTCGACAGAGAAGCTCATACGAATTTAAACTTTTTACCTCTTAACATATTATCTTATAATATCCAAACATATTCTAACATGTTTCTTCTATTCAACCCCTAACTAATATTTTGTGCTACAGGCAGACCCAAACAGCCCCTCCTCCTCTATTGGAGGAACAGGCTGCATCTCCAAGCACCATAAAATCTGCTCAAGCAGATCACGATCTGAATGAGGACTTTTACGTATCTCACCTTTCTGTCTTTATTCAATTTTTCATTTTAACGCACAACTATGTCAATAGAATCATATTTCTTTTTCTCTTAAAATGACAGAAACTTTCAGCTGTTTACAACGTGTCATGAATACACCCACACAGACAGTGTCTCTCACATACACACACACACAGAGACACACAGAGAGAGAGAGTCACACAGACACAGAGCTTTGGCCTGCTGCAGCCCGCAGCAGCCCCCTGCCCTCCCAGTCTCTCATCAATACCTCTCTCACCCATTTTTCTTCTTGTTTTTTCTTTTAGTCTTAAATTAGTTGATTTTCTTCTTTTTAAGTTCCCTATATTATTATTTTGCAAGATTTGTCTCCATTTTCTTAAGTTTGAGGACGTCTCCCCATCAATAAAGCATCTTTTGAGATTCTTTAAGCATAAATTTCAGCTTAACCACGCCTCTGCTATTTTTCGTCAGTTATTTTCTTTCCTAAGTTTCTCTCAGAACACAAGTTTCCTTTTTTTTTAACAGTTTGGTTTTAGCCTGATATTTTAGTGAACAATTTAAATTTTTTCCTCTCAATTTTGAAAACCCCACATTGAACAGACAGTTTTCCTGTCATAAACATCAGACAAACATTAGACAAACAATAGACAAGACGAACATTAAACAAAAACCATTAAAAATCATTCCAAAGAAACCTCTTCTTGTTATTCTGTCGGGTCCGAAACCCCCGTGTTGGCCTTACGCACTGCCCCAGGCATAGTATTTTTAGAGGCCCCTATGCCTTCTATAAAAATCGTGTCCCCGACCTGCTGCCAATCACCTCTTTCACTAACCTTCTTGTCAGTACACAGAATTTCACTCGTATTTTACACAAAAATACTTCAATACCCCAGGTATTAAGTAAGAGGAGGCTTCTCACCAGTCTCTAGTGCTTTCCCCTGGCTGGGAAATCTCGTCGTCTGGACTCTGGAACAGCGCAAGATCAACCTGGCCCCGTCCCTGAAGTCGGGAACGGCTGTCGACAGATTTAGATCGCCCGTTGAATCTTACGCCACCCCAATCGTCGCAGCTCGAGATATCCCGGGTTTCGGCACCAAAATGTTAGGTTTCTAAATCATCAACATACATTAATTAACTTAGAAAAAGACACCGGAGACTATGGAATGATTTTCAATGGCCTTCTGCAGAAGTTTGGAGAGAAATCCTGAGAAGCTTTAGGCAACACGGCCCTCCTCCTGGCTCGTCAGAACTTCTCTCAACTGGCTCTCTGCAGAGCTGGCGCTTTTATTCAGTAAGCTGACAGGAAACTTGACCATATTTGGTAAACAATGGACAATGGTAAAAACAGATGGTCAAACAGATCAGATGATAGTTGAAAAGTCACACATGACTTTTCAGTTGAAGAGGCTTGGTATGAAGAAACAAACAGACATCCTTAAGACACAAAGGGTCAAGGGGTCAACTAAAACAGGACCCTCTGTTGGAGGTTTGAACAGATGGTTCAAATAACCCTTAGCTAACTCTTAAAGACAATGAGACGGCTGTCAGTGACCCCCCTGAAGTAGCTGCCCTGTTATCTGTTCAGAGCATGTGATGGGGGTTTTGGAACAGATGCGTCTAAAGACAATGGTTGATTTGACCAACCAGGAAGTCAGCAGTTTTAACCTCCTGCGTGTCAAAGAATTTCACGATAAACACAGTCAGCTCTCTGACTTGACTTGATTCTGATACTCATAAGAACTAAACTTAATTCAAACTTTGATTAATCTGACAACAGTCCTCACTGAACATGTTAAAGTGAGTCCATGAAAGCACAATCAGAAGAAGACCGAACAAGTATATGTGTGTGTGCGTGTGTGTGCGTGTGTGTGCGTGTGTGTGTGTGTGTGTGTGTGTGTGTGTGTGTGTGTAAAGTGTGTTCATTCTAGTCCATCTTGTCTCTGTTGTGCCATCATCTGATATGCATGATTTACAATGTGATAAATAAGACACAGACACCCACTTTTAGGAAATCCCCTTGGAGATTCCTCCTCCTGATCAAACACTCACGAGAGTCTGAGAAACAATTAGTGTATGTAGTGTCTTTTACAATACGAGTTTTACAATCAGAGACCAAAACGTGACCACTAAGCAAAAACCTTTCAGTCAAACAGTGGGAAGAAACCTTGATTATTTGTAAAGCACAGTTCAACAACAAGGTGATTCAAAGTGCTTTACAAAGACATTAAAACATGAATAAAATGTTAAGAAATGAGAACAATAGGTACATATCAGTATACGTTTTGGGACTGCAGATTTAGAGCTTTATTCAAATGCCGCTGAGAACAGGTGAGTATTCAATCTTGATTTAAATAAACTGAGGGTTCCAGCTGATCTGAAGTTTGCCGGGAGTTTTTGTCCAGACATGTGGAACATAGAAGCTGAATACAGCGTCTATGTTCCACATGTCTGGTTCTGACTCAGGGAACTGATAAAAAAGCAGATCTAGATGACCTGAGGGGTCTGGAAGGTTCATGCCGGGTCAGGAGGTCCCTGATGTATTCTGGCCCTGGACCATTCAAAGCTTTATATTCCAGCATCAGAACTTTAAAGTCTGTCCTCTGATGGACAGGCAGCCGGTGTAAAGACCTCAGAGCTGGACTGATGGGGTCCACTTTGTTGGTCTTAGTGAGGACTGGAGCAGCAGAGTTCTGATGAGCTGCAGTTGTCTAGCTGACTTTAAAGGTGGATGTAAAGATGCTGTTACAATAATCAAGCTACTAAAGATAAATGCTGGATTTGTGTCCCCAGGTCCTGCTGAGACATCAGATCTTTTACCCTTGGTTGTTTAGTCTCAATGTCCAGAACCACGTTTGCAGAAAATCACACATCCATACCCACTGTCAATTAAAACATTAAACCACTTTTAAAAAAGTTTAGACTGGTTACTTATGAACAGCTATGGCTGTTTTTCAACAGATGTACAACTTCAAGACAATAAAAGACTGTTTTGATGTCTTCCAGTCAGGTTTCTGGCCACATCACAGCACTGAGACAGCGCTAGTTTATTTCTATAACACAATTCAGCAACAGGGTGATTCACAGTGCTTTACAGAGATATCAAAACATACATAAAAAGCATGATTTAAAGTTTAAACTAATAATAATAATAATAATAATAATAATAATAATAACTAAATAAAATAAAACATAACAGAATTTACTGGATTTAAAATATGATTACGTTTTGAAACTCAAATGTAAAAGTACCAGTGTAGAAATGAGTCAAAAAGCCATAATTAAAGACAAACAGACATCAGTTAAAAAGAAAGAAAGAAAGAAAGAAAGAAAGAAAGAAAGAAAGAAAGAAAGAAAGAAAGAAAGAAAGAAAGAAAGAAAGAAAGAAAGAAAGAAAGAAAGAAAGAAAGAAAGAAAGAAAGAAAGAAAGAAAGGTTGCAGTACATTACGGGATCTTTAATTCTGCTTTTAAACTATTTTAGATTTTAATGCCTTTTTTTAAGTCAAGGGCTTTAAATAGTCTTGTAGATGAAATGTACTCTACAGATAACCTTGCCTTCCCTAATAGGTGAATCACTAACTGCAACACATCCTCCCTTCTGCAGACGGATATAAACAGCAGGTTTCGTGACGTCTGAAAGAAACACCTCAGAGGAGTTTGTTTGCCCACCCTTTCCAAGAAATGTGATTTGATTCAACGGAATTTATGGAGTCAGCCACCTTCTGTCACCTTTAACTCTAAGGTCACTAACGAAACGTACATTCCCTCAATATCGTGCCCCTTTATGGCCAGCTGGTTTCAAATTTTGGACCGAGTCTATAAAGTTTCATTAACATCTATCGTTCATATTTTTAAATCTTGAGCTCTGAAAGTTACCATTTGGAAGTCCACCAATTGGTACTTTAAGTACTGCCATAGGCTAAGACCATTTTGTGAACTCAAATGAGAAAAAACATCGCCATTACTTTGATGATTACAGGCTAGCTCCGTTAGCTCAGCTTAGCTCATGTACAGCTATGATGCTAACTACCCCCCTCTACCTACATGAGTGGTAAGAGCTGACCGGAACCAGCTGGTATTTGACCGGGACCAGCTGGTATCTGACCGGAACCAGCTGGTATCTGACCGGGACCAGCTGGTATCTGACCGGGACCAGCGCCACTCATAGCGAAAACTGCAGGTCGCTACACGTTCAGTGTCTTTTTGAGAATGTGCACGTCGACGCGTCAAATGAACGCAGGATACGCGTGGCGGCCATGATGCGTGTACACGCAGTCTGAACTGCAAGTATATCTCCGGTCTTATCGGTAGAGCAGGGCCTCTTGCGTGTGTGTTTGTGTGCATGTGTGTGTGTGTGTGTGTGTGTGTGTGTGTGTGTGTGTGTGTGTGTGTGTGTGTGTGTGTGTGTGTGTGTGTGTGTGTGTGTGTGTGTGTGTGAGTAAGAGACAGAGAGAGATACAGGAACAGAGCTGGAGAGCAGGGTGTTGTCTACATAGCAATGGAGTGACATGTCACATGTTGTGTGAACGTCGTGTCTGCTGATGATGTCATCCAAAAGGAAGCATGTGTAAAGAGAACAAAAATGGTCCGAGTTCCAGATTCAACATTTTTACCAAGTGCTTTTCTTTGATTCCTTGATTTGCCCCAGCCACCTCTGCTGCTTCTTAATGTGGCAGCTTTTGCTGCATTATCTGTCCTCACTTCTCCTCACCCCCCCCACCCCCTCACCCACAGATGTTCCCACTCCTCTGGTTGAAAGGAATTAGTTCAAAAGCTTCATTAATCTGGCTGTGTTTCAGAAAGTGACTCACCCCTGCTGCTAACCTACCGCAAGAAGATAACCAGAGAACAGGTACAAGTGTATGGTTATTTAAAGACTGAAGGGAAAAACCCACATCTGCCCCAATTGTTTCAACCAAGTTTCTTTTGAAATACAAGAACAGAGATATTACGTAACTTTTAACCTGGGGCAGCACAGTGGCTTGGTGGTTAGCACTGTTGCCTCACAGCAAGAAGGTCCCCGGTTCGACTCCCAGGCCCAGCAGGGTCTTTCTGTGTGGAGTTTGCATGTTCTCCCCGTGCTTGCATGGGTTCTCTCCGGGTACTCCGGTTTCCTCCCACAGTCCAAAAACATGTATGCTAGGTTAATTGGTGATTCTAAATTGCCCGTAGGTGTGAGTGTGTCTGGTTGTTTGTCTGTATATGTGGCCCTGCGATGGACTGGTGACCTGTCCAGGGTGTAACCCCTGCCTCTCACCTGAAAATAGCTGGGATAGGCTCCAGCAGAGCCCCGTGACCCTGCAAAGGATAAAGCGGGTATAGATAATGGATGGAATGGATTTTTAACCTTATCTAGAAAAGTGCTGTATAAATATTATTATTATTGAAATTCTTATGATTGGGACAGACCATCGCACGAGGGAAACAACTGTGATCAGATAAACGAGTGTTGCAGAAGAATAGAACCAAACTACAACTGGAACTCTTCCACAGTTCCACGGGTTCTGACTGGGGGCCGGTCCGTCGTGCACCTCCAGCGTGAAGGTGTTGAGACTGTTCAACATGAGCAGGGTTGATGGATTCGTCTGGTACATTTCAACAAGAAAACATATTTTTGTGAATCTAAGGTTCAAACTCAAGCTGCGCTAGTTAAATCACCCTAGCGGAGACCAGCTGAGTAGCGTGACATGTTAGGGGTTTCAATGTTTTTATGCTCAACATTTCAAACGGATAGAGATGCTCTTCTCTCTGAACCCTGCCTTGATTTCGCCTGGTTTCTTTTCCACATCCTCAAGGTATTCCTTGGGGGGGCAGTATCGAGCCAATCAATGCGGCCAAACACGACAACAACAAAGACAAAAAAACTGGCAGATAGTCTAAAGCAGCCTTTCTCAACCTTTTTTCAGTCATGACACCTTTCAAAAGTGAATAAAATCTCACGACACCCCAGAGTAAAATATAATTAAAAACCACACTGCATCGCTGTAAATGCATATGACGCGCACGTACGGTGTGCGGCGCCGCGTAGCCTACGCCGTAGGCTACGTGTCGATTTAACGCGGAACCATAATTCAGGCTTCACTTTGAACGGCCGGTTCACACCGACGTCCAGCGGTTGGAGTTCCTTCGTCAGACCTCCCAGAATAACAGCAAGCACCGCATTCATATTTTTCACTTCTTTTTTTACATTGTCGCGCCCCCTTCCCCCTTTAACTTCTCATGGTGGCCTCAATTACGTCCGCCATACAATAATGCAATGGGCGCATTGGGTCATTGGGCGCGCGGCACATTTAAAAAAAAGACGTTTGTCTGCGCCTAATGGTCGTCAAAATACGGTATCTTATTTATTTATTTATTTATTCATTCATTCATTCATTCATTCATTCATTCATTCATTCATTCATTCATTCATAGGTAAAAAGAATGTATTTATGTATGCATTCATATATTTATATATGAAATGTCAGAATAGGTAATTTTTTGAAGACACCCCTAAAGCAGTCAGAGGACACCCCAGGGTGCCGCGACACCCCTGTTGAGAAAGGCTGGTCTAAAGTATTGGACATGACATGAATCATTAATTCTGCACAAGTGACATATATATATATATATATATATATATATATATATATATATATATATATATATATATATATATATATATATATATATATATATATATATATATATATATATATATATATATATATATATATATATATATATATATATATATATATATATATATATATATATACATATATACACATATATACATATATATACATATATATATATATATATGTATGTATATATATATATATATATATATATATATATATACATATATATATATATATATATATATATATACACACTCACACCGTATACACACTCACACCTACGGGCAATTTAGAATCACCAATTATATATACCGTATATATACCGTATATATATATATATATATATATATATATATATATATATATATATATATATATATATATATATATATATATATATATATATATATATATATATATATATATATATATATATATATACGGTATATACATACGCCACTAGACAGGCAACAAGGGCCGGTTTTCACTTCCTAAGCCAACACCAATTTTTATTTTAATTCTTTACCACTGTCTATGACTAAATTAACACAGAAATCAATATTAAAAAAAGCAAATTAAGAAACACCTTGGAATATCATAAAGTATGTATAGGATAATACACACACACACACACACACACACACACACACACACACACACACATATATATACTGGACAGGATAAGGTGTGTTTTTGATCTGATTTTCATGGCCTAGATGATGTTTTACTGTATTCAATTCAATTCAATTCAATTCAAAATACTTTATTTGTCCCCGAGGGGCAATTTAAAAGGCATAAGGAGCAGCATTAAAAGACAACATACATACATAGGGTGTACAGTTAAAAATATCCAAGCTACTGCCAGTATATTGGAATGTTTCATGTATGTTTTTTTTTTGTTTTAAGATAATGATTTACACGTACGGTAAAGTTTAATGTAGGTTTGTTGTGTTATTTCATCTTTCTTTATGTCTTGTTTTTAACTGTATGTTTTAAATGTATTGTTTTTTTAATGTGGACCCCAGTAAGAGTACGAGCTATATTCCTATATTCTGAGGAATATACTGGTGTCACGATCTCCGAAACAACTGTATGACAGATTATGTTATAATTTTGCTCACCATGGTTACAATACAAGAATCATATCAGAAAGGAGGTTCAAACTACCAAGGGTGAGAACAGGTTTGATTGAGAGAACTTTTTTTACAGAGCCATGGTTGGCTGGAACTCTAGACCAGTTCATATTTCTCATGCAGGTAGCAACGATTGGTTTAAGTTTCAGTTGAAGGAACAGAATGAAGGTTGAATAGAGTTACAGGTAGTGTAAACCCTATCACAATAAAGGTGAAAAGTGGTCAAGAATTCTAAGATAAGGTCAGGCAGGTATTGTTTATGAAGGTGTTTTATTTGATTTCATTTCTATGTATTTATGTCTGAGAATGGTGGTGATTTAGTTCTCCTCTGTGTTATTTGTGACTAAGGGAGTTGTGTCTATTATTGTTTTGTTTGTCATGTATAATGTATGTCTGTTATGTATTAAGTGTTAATTTGTGTGTTGTGTGTATGTCGGACCCCAGGAAGAATAGCTAATGCCGTTGCTAATGCTAATTGGAGATCCTAAATAAAACAAAACAGTCTGTTCACACTGCTGATTCTGTTTCCTCCGACTCAGAATTAGCGAAAATGAAACGTCTTTGTCGATGTCAGTACTTCACTTATCACCGTCCCCTTGTGGGTGTGTTGTTTAACAACCGCACCAACACAAATGACGAGCAAAAGTAGGTCAGGTGGTGACATTTGAAATATACAGATGTGCGATTGTACCTGAGGGTTTTAGGGAAAACGGAGCTGAAGAGACAGGGTAAGAATTCAAGGAAAAAATCCGAAAAAATTCATCATGAACTCACAGATTTGGTCAAAGTAATCTTAGAAACTGCACTGAAATAAACTTGCACTTTTGTAAAAGTAAAATATTACAAATGTTATGTCCTTTCAGATCTGCAGCACATATCTGTGTCATGATTTCCCAAAGTAAACACCCTTATTTAGGTGGCTACAAATGAAAACAATTAATTTTTAGTCCTCCACAAATTCTGGATATTGAGACTGATCTTGTGACTCGGGAGCCCTGAGTGATTGCAGAAGCCAATACATCTGAGTATAAACAGGAAGTGGTCTGTAAGAGCTGAAATGTGGAGTTTCCTCCACTTATGTGACTGAAAACTGCTGGACAATAAAGAAACTGAAGACTTTCCTAGAGGTGAAATCTCTGGGCCTGGAGGAATCTGAAACGGACCATCACATAAAAACTAAGAGTGAGTTTTGAGGTTGCTGTTATTAAACGTTTACTTAAGAAACCCACCAAGGTAAGAGATCCAGGACTGTTAGCCAATTAGAAACCCATATTTAATCTCCCTTTATATTATAATTCTTGAAAAAAAAGGATTCTTGAAAAGAAAATAGTTGCAGCTCAATTCCGGAAGCAAATAACTTGCTTGAAGAGTTTCCATCAGGATTTAGAGAGTGGACCTGCTCCGGTGGAGCGATGCTCTCCTCTCGGCCTCTGATAGGGGACCTTTGGCCTGCCATTGAATAGAATAGAATAGAATAGAATAGAATAGAATAGAATAGAAAGCCTTTATTGTCATTATAATAATATAATGAGATCAAGCTCCATAAAAGTGCACACATGTGAAAGGCTATGTAAAAACAAAATAAGAAACAGACAATATAAATATATATACACTATGAAAATGAAAGAATATTACACATGAATGAATGAATGAATGAATGAATTTTTATTTTGAACATGTATATAAAAAAAATAAAAATAAACAGTAAAAAAATAAACAGTAACATCTCCATATTCACATATGTTCGAAAAAAGGAGTAGGAAGAAGTATACACTTTTTCCTAGTTCCTACCCCTTTATAACTCTATGAATTTACATTATTGTTATTATTATATCTACACAATATCCATATAAATATAGTCTATATAAATACTACGTAAACATGCCTATCACTACATAATTATCCATATAAGTATATAGAAAATATAAATATTATATCAATATATAGAAAATACAAATATTATATAAATATACACTATATAAACTACATAAATATCCCTATAAATATATATATGCTACATACCTAATAAATATATAACATATTACATAATTATAACTATCCCTCTCAACATATAATATATACTACATAAATATCCACATAAATATCTAAACATATCTTATGCAAGTATAATGAGTGAATGAGTGAAAGAATATTGCACATGAATGGATGAAAGAATATTGCACAGTATGAGGTAGCTTTGGATCTCAATGCTGCATTTGCATCTCTTTACTAGAGATGTTTTAATCTCTTCTAGGTGTTGAAGGCACCTCTTTAATTCCTAAAAAATTGTCAAGAAAATCTCCAGCTCATCCACAACGCTGCCGCCGGGTTGTGGCGAGAACCAGCAGGGTGCATCAAATCTCCCCCCTTCAAGCCTCGCTTTATAAGTTGCCTTTCCGTTACAAAAGCGAAACTCTGAATTTGCAATAGAGGTGCCGCTGCAGGGGGTCGATGTTTCCATTGAACGAGGTTTTCTCCGTATGAGTGTGCTCTCCCAGCTTTCTCCGTAACTCTTGCGAGACTCCTCTTCAAACCAATGAGAAACATCTCCAATCAAAGGTGTTCTGTGAAGGGTTTGGGTTTTGTACAAATCCAGGGTAATGGAAACACAACTACTGGCTACCGACAATCCACAATAGAATATACAATTCTTCTCCTCATATAAAAAGCTCTTAATGGCCAATGTCCATCATATCTTAAAGAGTTCATTGTTCTTCAAGCAGAGCGCTTTGCTCTCAGACTGCAGGGGTGGTTCATTTTTAAAGGACCTGTGTCATTTTTGGAGCAAAAAGTAAGAAATTTGACTTTTTATGGTATGATTAAGGCACAGAGGCCCATCCACCCCTGACCCAGAGCTGCTGTGTGAGCTGTCAGACGTTTCTTCCTGTTTCAGGAAGTTTCTCTGTCCAGTTTCCTTTTGGTTTCCTTGGCTAAGCAATAATGATAATAATATTTAACATTAGGACTATTTCTTACGTGTTGAGGACCCCAGCTATCTGATTTGAACGTAGCTAATAGCTGAACCTGTGCCGTATTAGAAACTTTAACTGTCCAGAAAATTCTGAGGAAGAAAACTTTATAACTCACAAAATTATAAGAAGGAAACTCAATAATTCTACATTGGTTGACAAGTTTGTGAGACAAAACTCTGAAAGGTACATGTTCTTGAGCAGCAGTTTTACATGAAAAATAAGATAAATAAAGGGGAAATTTGTCTTCATAAATCTGTGAATTTCCAAGAAGAACATAGATAGTTAAAATCAGTAGATTTGAAAAGGAAAAGAAAAGTATACTATCACAGAATTCAAGAGAACACCGTGGTATGGTAATTCATAAATTTGAATGGGAAGAGGGACTTCTGGGTTCATAATTTATTATTATTATTATTATTATTATTATTATTATTATTATTATTATTATGATTATTATTATGATTATGATTATTATTATTATTATTATTATTATTGGCTTTATATTGATTGGACAACTGTGGAATGAGTCGAATTGTATTTTTTACAGTGTCTGGATCAGACCTCTGTTGTGTTTTTTCGCTATATAAATAAAGCTAAATTGAATTGAATATCATCTGAGATGTTTTCTGATCTGAAGTGGTATTAGAAGTGTGATGAATGTGGACTTGCAGATCTGCGTGGGCCAATCACATTCCTCCACATCTCACTGAGGAACTTCACAGCCTACTTCCCGTGTAGAAGATCCACTCCGAACAGCCCCAGAACAACTCCCCCCTGAGCTGGCTCTTTTTCTCGGCCTCTGCTTCATCTATTCTTCTTTTACCTGTGAAAATACATTTTGATGAGCGAGCGTGAACCTGCCTGCTTCCTTCAGACAGCCGTCGGGCTCCGGGAGGCCTTCCACCCACACCAGTCCCGGTGACTCTCAGATCCTGTGGTGTGACGGTTCAGAAAAAATACCAGATTTGTGCAACAGTGGCTGGATAATGATGTAACCTGAAATTCCTGCTCAAAGTTCAGCTTTCTACCTGGGCGAGTTCATCAGGAGCGTGGGGGTGCAGGGGCGGGGGCTGCCTGCACTTACAGTATGTAAAGGTCGATGAAAGCAGGAGAAACCGCTGACTTCCTGCCTTGGCTGAGGTGAGTTGTTGTTGCGTCTGTTTGTTGCAACACAAAGTCATTTCGCAGCAGAGTGGAGCATCTCTTGTGGTTTGACCTAAAATCACACTAAAGGTCACTCGTATATTTACTGTGATTTTTATTCATTTCAAAAGTATTTCATGTTGTCAACAACATACAAGATACATCTCCATCTCTGGGCTCACAGGTGCACCCACCTGCTAGAACTGTTGACTCAGGCGTCCGGTGTGGGGGCCGAAAAGGCAAGGCAAGTTTATTTGTGTAGCACAATTCAACACAAGGTAATTCAAAGTGCTTTACATCAACATTAAAAGCGGCAAGACACAAATAAACAGTAAATAACAAATAAAATGAAATAAAATGATAAGAAATTAGGTAAAATAATAAAAAGCACAAGTTGTGAAAAAGTAAGGGCAGTAGAATACAGCAGATAAGTATTTAATTTATATGGAAGAGTATTAGGGCCAGGCAGGAGAAAAAGAAAAATAATATTTTAGAGGAGGAAGATGTTTTTTCATTATGCACTTCGAGAAAAAAGTTGAAACGTCGAGAAAAAAGTCGAAATGTCGAGATTAATGTTGAAGTACAATTTCGACTTTATTCACAAAATTGTATTTCAATATTAACCTCGAAATTTCAACTTTATCCACAAAATTTCGACTTTATTCTTGAAATTGTATTTCAATATTAATCTCAACATTTCAACTTTTTTCTCAACATTTCGATTTTTTTCTCGAAGTGCACAATAAAAAAAAATGTTCCCCTCTCAAATATTTTTTCTCCTGCATGGTCCTAATGCTCTTCCGTAAATTTCAGTAAACAGTAATGTTTTTAGACCTGATTTAAAGGAGCTGACAGTTGGAGCAGACCTCAGGTCTACAGGAAGTTTGTTCCACCGGTGAGGAGCAGAATAACTGAACGCTGCCTCACCTTGCTTGGTTCTGGTTCTTGGGAACCACAACAAACCAGATCCAGATGAACCTCAGGGGTCTGGGAGCTTCATAGGAACTAACAGATCAACCATGTATTTTGGTCCAAGACCATTCAGTGCTTTGTAGACCAGCAGTAAGATTTCAAACTCTATCCTTTGACTCACTGGAAGCCAGTGTAGTGATTTCATGACCGGTGTAATGTGGTCCAGTTTCCTGGTGTTTGTAAGGAACAAAATGACGACACAAACTCTCCATCAGAAACTGGCAGGACTATTTCTTACGTGTTGAGGACCCTAGCTATCTGATATGAACGTGGCTAATAGTTGAACCAGCACTGTGCCGTATTTGAAAATTTAACTGTCCAGAAAATTCTGAGGAAGAAAAACTTTATAACTCACAAATTATAAGAAAGAAACTCAATAATTCTACATTGGTTGACAAGTCTGTGAGACAAAACTAAAAGTACATCTTGAGCAGGAGTTTTACGTGAAAAATAAAATAAATAAAGGGGAAATTTTTCTTCATAAATCTGTGAATTTCCAAGAAGAACATAGATAGTTAAAATCAGTAGATTTGCAAAAGAAGAAAAGAAAAGTATACTATCACAGAATTCAAGAGAACACTGTGGTATGGTAATTCATAGATTTGAAGGGAAAAGGGGACTTCTGGCTTCATAAATTAAAAAATATTAGAGGGAAAATTGTTGTTTTTTTAGTTATTGTTCGTTTGCTTGTTGTTTTTTTGTTTTTTGTTTTTTGTTTTTTTTACTTTGAAAATGTATTAACTGCCACAACAAAAACTACATTATTTTGCATTCTTGGGCTCACAATTCTTTCAAGTGGGGGGGACAATTGTGACTTCATGAACTTGTAATTTTGTCAGCAAAAATGTAGAAACTGTGAAACTGTGATCTGGTTGAAATAAAATCCTAGAATTTGAGGGGGGGGGGGGGGGGGGGGATTAAATTTTGACTTTAACATTTTTTAATTTTCAATAAAAGCCTATTGCATCACCTCCTATACGGGGCCTATCTGGTTCATAATTTCAGTTCTCTCTCTAGTACTCTATTGCCAGTGAACCCCCGGATTCTGAGGCTGTCCTCGCAGCGGTGGCGCCCTCTACTGGCGGCGGGGAGGCCTGCACTTCTGTGTCGTTTGTAGAAACCGCTGACAGCTCTCCAATACGGTTGTATTATACGACAATTATAAGAATATTCTTTTGTCAAAAGAATTGTCTCAGAATGGTTGATTGTAATGTTTTTAACCATATTCACTGGATAACAATAACAGTGCAATTAAACATAGTTTGCCGTTGGGATCTAAGTCCTTTTTTGGCCTTTTATGCATGAATGTATTTTTGCAGAGAATCTTTCCATATACCAGATGTTAAAATTCCTTCTAAATGTTCTGAAGTGTTAATTTCATTTAGAAGCTATAGGATAATAAATAACTTAGCTTTAAAAAGTTAACGCATAACTGCCTCTCTGGAGGCTATTGTTAAGAACAATTTTGTAGATGTCTTTAAGAAAATTACATATGATTAGGACAGATGGTGAATTTACCAAACTCACTACAGGCCCGTATAGCTATTATAAAGATGAATGTGCTACCTAAAGTTAATTTTATAAATTCGATGATACCGCTTGCTCCCCCAGCGGGAAGTTGGGGGAAAATTACAGAAAGATATTAACAAATTTATTCAAAAATGTGACTTACAGTTTTTTCTTAGGCGCTAATCATATTCTTGTAGCACAATTTCTTTTTTTTTGTATAGATATCTTTATTGAGGGCATAAAAAAAAGAAATATTTACAATAACAATATAATTATCAATATTTCTCCCCCTTTTTTTTTTTTTTACTTTTCACAACATTAATTAAACCAAAATAAATAAAGTATAATAATAATAATAAAAAAAAAAAATTAAAAAAAAAATAAATAAAAAATAAAAAATAAAAAATGTAAATAAAAATAAAAAACAACAACACACCCTTCTCCCCTTCCCTCCCTCATATGGTCAATAAATTACATCATTCAAAATTATTTAACATGTGTCTATCAATACTAGAACAAAAATGAATAATAAATTAAATAATCAAGTCCTGTGAAAACAAATTCATTAACATAGTAGATGATTCAGATCATTAGTCCATTAAAAGCAAAAAATCCAAAAAAGGTCCCCAAATAAGGTCAAAGTCTCTAGTTTTTGATCCAAGTTCATTGATCCACTGTTTGGGTCCTGGGGGGTTTTCCGATTTCCAGTTTTTTAAAATACAATTTTTTGCTGCGGTGCCTGCGAGCAGAATGAAATACTTTTTATGATAGGTTATTTTTAATGAACTAATATCTCCCAGTATCCAAACTTTAGGATCAAGAATATGGGATTTTAAAATGTCAGAGATTGTTTTGATGACGTATTTCCAGAAAGCATCTATAACAGGACAGTTCCAGAGCATATGGAGCAGATTTCCAGTATTTATTTTGCATCTTTGGCACATGGCAGAGACCGCACTATTAAATTTATTTAATTTGTAGGGAGTGTAGTAAATTTGATGTAAAATATTGAATTGAATTTGTCTGTGTTTGGTGGATATTAGCATAGTGTGTGTTTTTTCTAAAAGAGTATAGCACAATTTCTAAAACTGAACTATTATATAGCAAAACCACTCACTGAGTTAGCCAAACTAAAAGCACAAATACTGCTTTGCACTCAGTTTGTAATTTTGTAACACACACTTTGCAAAACTGTAGGCACAATTCACTGCACAGCACTCTTTTTGCAGAACTTTAAACACAACTCGCTGCTTACACTCAATTGCCACATTTCCAAAACACTCCTAGCAAAATTATACACATGTATGGCTATTATTTACACTATTTTGCCAACTGTCTGGCACAATTTTACATGTGAAAACAATTTCAGAGAATTAGTTCACTTTGCAATCAGCCTAAGCACTATAAATAAGCCACAGGTAAGCTGTCTGTGTGGAGTACAATGGAAGGAGCAAGAAGAGTAAGAATCAGAAGAGGCCGAGGAAGAGGACGTGGAGGTGAAGAAGCGAGAGGGTTAGAGGAAGTTAGAGGAAGAGGACAAGGAGGAGCAAGAGGAGGACAAGGAGGGGGAGGAGGAAGGGTAAGAAGAAGAAATAGAATAACTGATGACATCAGAGCAACAATAGTGGACCATGTCATAAACCATGGAATGACCCTGAGGGAAGCTGGCCAACGGGTTCAGCCTGATTTGAGCCGGTACACTGTAACGAGTTGTCAGGGTTTGACTCTTCCCCCCCAGTCTTTGAGTTTCTGTTTTGCCCCGCCTGTGTCCCATCTGCCCTGATTGTCTGCACCTGTGTCTCGTCATGTATCGTTAACCCCTGTGTATATCTGGTCTTGTCATTCCCTTGTTCCCTGTCTGACCGTACTGTTTTGTTCCTCATGTTTCCTGCCACGTTCTTCCTCCTCAAGTTTTTGATCCCTGTTTAGTTTGTTTTAATCCTGTTCTGCAGCGCTTTTAGTTTGTTTTTTTGTTAAATAAATCCTATCTTTTGCAGACTCCTGCCTCCCGCCTCCTGCTCTCCTGCGTTTGGGTCCACACCTTACCCCCAGACGTGACACGAGTATCATTAGGACATTTCAAAATGAAAATCGGTAAGTACAGTCACATTGCACTAAGATTTGTAGCACTGCCCTACTCTAATGAGAAACACAACAATACCATACATGCAAAAATTCTGAAATTGTTACTTTACAGAATTGCTAGACGTCCAGATGTTTGGGGCAGAGGAAGAATGTTCACTCCAGAGCAAGAGCCCTATATAGTGAATATGGTGATTGCCAATAACGTAATAAGACTACGCGAAATACAGCAGCGTATAATTGATAATGACACCATCTTCCAAAATATACGCAGTGTGAGCATGCCAGTACTACCGGGTAAGTCGTGTACTTGCCCGCAACAGAATAAGGATGAAACTAATTTACAGAGTTCCTTTCGAAAGAAATAGTGAACGTGTGAAGCAACTGCGATATGAGTATGTGCAGGTAAGCTATAGTGTCATTGGTTCTGAATTTCGAAGTGCATAGGCTACTGTAGTGCTGTGTATGGGCCTGATGTGTTGCATTTTTTTTTGTCTTGTTCAGAGAGTAATGGCGCTGGAGGCAGATGCCATGGGACACGAGCTGCTCTTTGTCGATGAGGCAGATTTTAACCTCAGTAAAACAAGGAGGCGTGGTAGGAACATTATTGGACACCGTGCAATAATCAATGTCCCTGGACAACGTGGTGGTAACATCACCATGTGTGCAGCTATCAGCCAAAATGGTGTTGTTCACCATCATGCAACCATTGGCCCATATAACTGCACACATGATTGCATTCCTGGACACCTTACACAACATTCTCACTGTTCAAGGACCAGAGCAGACCCGATATGTCATCATATGGGACAATGTTAGTTTCCATAGGGCTGAGTTCTTTTCTGCCTGGCGCTGGAAAGTCCACGACCGCCATCCCCATCAACACCCAGCCCTTTTACAGGCAATGGAGGAGGCATGTGGAGATATTGAGCAGGCATCAAGTCAGGCCTGGATACGGCATGCAAGGAGGTATTTTCCCCGGTGCCTTGGACTGGAGGACATCGCATGCCATGTGGATGAGATTTTGTGGCCAGACCCAGAGAGACGGCATGATGTAGGCTGATTGTCTTTTTTTGTGATTTTTTTTTTTTTTTTTTTTTTTTTTTTTTTTTTTTTTTTTTTTTAAGATTTTTTTGGGCTCTAGTGGCCCTTTATTGAGATGCAGACTGGAAAGGGGTAGAGAGAGAACGGGGAAGACACGCAGCAAAGGTGCGTGGGCTGGATTCGAACCCGCGACCGCTGCAGGAGGACTGTAGCCTCAGTATATGAGCCGCTGCTTAACCCACTGCGCCACCGAGCGGCCCGTGAATTTATTATTTTGTGTTCTGTGCTGTGTCTTTGTTTTGACGAGTGTGAATAAACACCAATACTTGAAGTTTGGATCCCTGTGTGTTTACAGAACTATGACAAAAGTATGACCTCAAACTGACCTAGCCTACCTTGTGCACAGAAAAAGCAAAAGCCAGATGTGTTTTGTATTCATACCATCAGTGTGTAGTTGGCACATTATGTGCTTAGTAAATGATGGCATGTGTTTACTGTCTGATATGAAAACACCATTTTTACTAAGGTGTGAAGAGTTAATCAAGCTGTGTTTGCTTTTGCAAGAGAACTATAACGTTTTGATAATTTGGTGAAAGGTTTTCTCATTTGTGTGTAGAGTTGAGCAAAAATAGCCAATGTTGCAAAAAATGTGCTTAAGCATTCAGAAAAAAACTGTAAAACTTGACTATAGGGACTCTGTTTATCTGTTTAGTCTGCTTATTTTAAAATTGGCAAATCTGCATTCAGCCACTCGGCTGTTTTAAATGGTATGCCATAATTTGGATAACACCAGGAGGATTTGATCACTTTTAGATTTCCTTTGGGTTTATTTAGGCTGTTAACATCTTCAATATTGGACATAATCCCCCCCAAAAATCAGAGTTAAACCACAACATATAAAACGAAATTTTTGTTTTCTTGAAAAAACAAAACACCAAACTATCATAAATAAAGTTTTTATTTTATTAACTTGACTATATTTAATTGGACTACACTGAACCTGTTTACGTTCTGTATATTAATTTATTCCAAACTGAGTGGAGTACTAGCGATAATGATACGATAAAACGTAGATAAAAATGTAGATATAGATGTATATTATGGATATAAATATGTTATATGTAGGTATGTATATGGATATATTGAGTTGCATTATACGTACAGTATTTGTATCCATATCTCTTAATATATACTGATTTATAGTTATATGTAGATATGTCGATGTATAGATTTATAGTAATTTTTATGTATATAATTGGAGGTAAATTTATGAACAGTGTATATATAACATATCTACTCTTATATAGTTATTCAAGTATATATTGTTATACCATTGCTGTCTATTCTCTATTTTATTGTACTATTATAGTAAAGTAATGATAATGTAATACTATGCATTATAATTACTTCTATTGGTACATATATACATAGTAGCACAACTTAATGCTGGGGGTTTGTTTTGTTTGCCTTGATTTGCTTTGATTTTTATATATATATATATATATATATATATATATATATATATATATATATAGAGAGAGAGAGAGAGAGAGAGAGAGAGAGAGAATTGAATTTTTTTTTTTTTTAATTTTCAAAAACCTTTTATTACATTCTTGCCACATAATACATGATCACTTTGTGCAGAGTACAATCACATTAACAATACAATAAAAAATAAATAGATAAAATTGAGGGTCAAGTCATGCTTTATCCTCCAAGAAATGTGCAAACTGCAATTCATCATTAGCAACCATACACAACACACTATTATAACACCAAATTTCTTCAAAAGCTTCAATATTCATCATGGCCTTATAAAAATGAAAATCAATTAACATGCGAGACCTCACAAGTATTGAAAAGACCATTACTATGTCGTCACTAGAAGTTAGCTCAATTTTGTTTCTACGACTAACATATATTGCCATTTTTGCTTGACCTAGGAGAAAGTTTATCAGCTGACATTTGAAACGATGTTTCCGCACATATTTAAAACCCAAAATAAAAGTCTCCATTGAAAATGTTTCATTAAAATGATCAAAGAGTGACTGTAGAACCACAAATAATGGTCGTAACCTTACACACTGCATGAAGGAATGAAACACAGTCTCTCTTACAAAACAAAATGGACACTCTTGATCTACAACAGGATTCAACACTGAAACAAAGGCATTAACTGCAATTGCTCCGTGCAGAATCCTCCATTGTAAATCCCCACATCTTTTGGCTAAGGGTGACTTGTATAGTGCTCTCCACTGGGGTCGAACATTTTCCCCCATTTTTAAAACAGTGCACCAGGGTGTTTCCACCCTCTTGTCCAGAGACTTTTTGTTAAAGGACTTCACACACAGTTTATATAAACACTTGCCAGCAGCTGGCTTCTGACCCAAAAGAGACAATTGTTCAAAATGCAAGTACGGACCAGTACAACCTGTCAAATTTGGAGACAATGACAGATTGGGAAAAGGATCATTACAGTCTGAACTGCACAGCCCTCTAAAATAGTCTGCCAACATCTGTAATTGTTCCCTTGTAAGGGAGGCCCGCCATTTCTTAAGTAACTGAGCTACTATTCGAACAGATCTCATCCCCAGTTGACTGGCAACTTGTTCAGCGTTAACAAGATCTGGTCCTGCGAACTTGAGTAAACTCTCTAAAGTAATGACTCCAGACCTAAGAAGACTATGTGTGACTGCGGGAAGAGACTTTTCAAGAGACATATCTAAAACGGAACCAAAGATTAGGGGCTCCTTTAAAAGCCAATGCAGAGACACTGTGCTTCCTGTGCGTTGCACTGTAAGAAGGGACCAAACTTTAAACAAATTGCGATAAAACACAGGGAGTTTGTTGACGTTCAATCTCCTTGGATCCATCCAAAACAAAGTTCTGTCCAGCCCCAGTCCATCAAAAGTCTGTAAAATGGCACATGCCACAGATTTCCAGCCGGAATCCAGAGGTCCCATAAGAAGACGCTGGACAAACTGCAACCGAAAGGAAGCTGTCCTACTTTGTAGGTGCACAAGTCCATGTCCACCTTCCTCTTTAGGTAGATATAGGATGCTCTGTGGAACCCAGTGAAGCTTATCCCAGAAGAAGTCCACTAGGATTGACTGGATCTTTGACAGCAACTTTGCTGGAGGGTCCACACAAGACAACTGATGCCAAAGGGCAGATGCCACCAAATTATTGATGATAAGAACACGCCCCTTGTAGGATATCTTCTTTAAAAGGAATTTCCATTTATCAAGGCGGCCCTTAACCTTCTCCACCACCCCATCAAAGTTCTTTTGAATAAAAGTTTCATTCCCTAAAAAAACACCAAGATATTTAAAACCACTCCTAGCCCAATGTAAGCCAGCCGGAAGGCTTGGCTCCCCATTTAACCAAGTCCCGACCAGCATAGCTAAACTTTTTGACCAGTTTACTCTTGCTGAGGAAACCACATTAAAATCATCAACAATCTTTAACATAATATTTATGTCCCTTTGATCATTTACAAGTACTGCAACGTCATCTGCATATGCCGACAGTTTAAAAACACTTTCACTCGCTGGAATTCTCACCCCCACCAGTTCCTTCCTCAGCTTCACCAAGAGGGGTTCAATTGCCAAAGTGTATAACATACCTGATAAGGCACAACCTTGTCTGACCCCTCTGTGAACTTTAAAAGGAGCACACAAGTCACCATTAACCTTTAAAATACTCTCGATGTCACAGTACATAACTCTAATCATACCAATAAACTCAGGGCAAAAACCAAAGGCTGCCAGAGCACTCCACAAATAATTGTGCTCAATACGATCGAATGCTTTTTCTTGATCAATGGATACTAAGCCAAATTCCAAATTAAACAGCTTACCAACATCAAAAATGTCCCTGATCAATGAAATGTTGTTTTGAATTAACCTACCTGGCACACAGTAGGAATGGTCAGGATGAACAACCTGCTCCACAACTTTACTCAATCTATTAGCTAATGCCTTAGAGAGCAATTTATATTCAGTACAGAGGATTGACACAGGTCTCCATGATTTTATGTCATTCAAGTCCCCTTTTTTGGGGAGCAAAGTGAGTACTGCCCTTCGGCAGCTCAGTGGCAAACGCCCCCTGGCAAGACTGTCACTGAGAACAGTCAACACATCGTTGCCCACTTCAGACCAAAAGGACTTATAAAAATCCACGGGTAGACCATCCAACCCCGGTGCCTTTCCACCCTCCATACTCTGGAGGGCTCTCTGCAGCTCCTCTAGGGTCAAAGCCCTTCCAAGGAACGCATTCTCGTCTTCGGCCACCTGGGGTAGATCTTCAAAGAATGACTGACCATCCTTCAGCTGAATATCTGAGTTCTCACTCTTATATAGCTCTTCGTAAAACCCGACTGCTCTCTGACGTATTTCAGCCAGATTGGTCAACAGTGAGCCATCGTCAGAGAGCAGAGAGTGAATGAACCTCTTCTGCCCATTCCTCTGTTCCAAATTAAAAAAGAATTTAGAAGGGGCGTCCATCAACTCCACGCCCTGGAAGCGGGACCTGACCAGTGCTCCCTGTGCCTTTATACCTAGCAAGTCAGCCAATGATTTCTGCTTCACTTTAACACTTGCCGTATAAGTTTGATTACCAGTTTGTTCAGCTAAACGCTGGAGTTCAATTATTTCTTTTTCAAGTTCTACCATTGAGCGAGTTATGTCCCTTGTGACACAGAAAGTATATTCCTGACACAGTTGTCTTATTTGTGACTTGCCAAAGTCCCACCACTGTTGCAAAGAGCTAAATGATGGTTTTGTGTTCTTGAAATCCTGCCAAAATAGTCTAAAAACCTTTCTGAAATGGCCATCGGATAACAAATTATTATTAAAATGCCAATAAGAGCTTTTAGATTTTACAGAGCTTAACGAAAGAGAACAAAAAACCAAACTGTGGTCTGAAAAACCAACTGGGATGATCGCACATTTCCTAAACAAACTAAGTTGATGCTTAAAACCATAAAATCTGTCCAGTCTAGCCAAAGTCAAACGGTTATTGTAGGAGTGAACCCAGGTGTATTGCTTCTGTGAACTGTGAAAGTTCCTCCAGACATCAACAAGCTCATTCGCAATCATCAGTTCTATGAGTCTTCTGCGTGAGGGCATGTGTGGCTCTACATGATTTCTGTCCATTGCATTTTCAGTGCAATTAAAATCACCTCCCAAGAGTAAAAAATCTTCAGACTCACAATTGCCTAGAGCATCATTTAATATATTCAAAAAAAGCATTCTATCCACTGGCGTGGTGGGTGCATAAGCACAAAAAAACACAAAGAAATTGTTTTCAAATTGGGCTCTGATTTTTAGAAGTCTGCCCTTGACTAATTCCTCAGTCTGGTAGGAAATAGGAGTAAAGGTCCTAGAGAACAGAATAGCAACACCACCACTATTGGATGTGTTATGACTTAAAATAGACAGGCCATCAAACTCACTTGCCCAGTCAGCAGCAATTGAGTCGTCAGTGTGAGTTTCTTGAGCAAGAAGCACATCAAACCTATTCTTCTTAATCGTTTCAAATAACAAGGCCCTTTT
The DNA here is from genome assembly GCF_033807715.1 of Cololabis saira. Taxonomy (NCBI): domain Eukaryota; kingdom Metazoa; phylum Chordata; class Actinopteri; order Beloniformes; family Belonidae; genus Cololabis; species Cololabis saira. Next base: position 24,046,969 of record NC_084601.1, on the reverse strand, counting down.
AGTTCCTTCCCTGGCCCCATTTAAATTTAAGGAAGCAATTCTGATTTCTCCCGTCATAAGAAGAAAAAAATATAAGAGTTGTGTGCACACCATCATCATAATTCATGTGAAAGATAAACTAGACATCAGACATCACTATTCAACAAGACATTAATTTTGGTCATTATCTTTTTGAGACGGTAGCACTCTGGATTCGTAAAGCAGCCCTCACTCAAAAAAGATCTAGTTTTCGTGAGGAACTGCTCCACATCAGGGAAGTGGTCGTCAATCTGAACATTTCTCATATGTTTTGTTTTTTTCAAGAAGGATCTTATGTCTTCCACACTATAATCGCAACTAGAAAAACCACTCTGACGTAAGCTGCATTTAACACTACAGTCAGAAAAATCACTCTCATATTCATTATCTGTGCCGCTAAGGTCAGCCAAAACATCGTTCTTTTTAGTCCTTTTAGGTCTCTTTCTTTTGGGGGGCATCTTAAAAACAGTTTCCTCTGTATCCATGAGGGAGTCATCCAGAGACGCAAGAACTTGGTCAAAATTGGCCTCAGAGACGCTGCTCTGCGAGTTCTGTATGGATTGACTCTCAGATTCTGCATCTACTGCATCATCTAAGGGAGAACTTTGTTCTGCATGTAGGCCTACTGGCTTATCAGTCGGGTTTACCCTGATAACCTCTTCCCGCAAAAGGGACGCATTATCTGCCCCTACCGACTCGGCTGAGGCAGACGAAGTCCCACTGGATACAGCGGGTGCCGCAACAGCAGACGCACCCATCTCGGTAGCCTGCTCAACCACCACAGCTCCATTAGGCGTTGTCCTATTAGTGTTTCCGTGATTTTTTTTCACATCACTAGAATTCTCTTTCTCTTTAGGACACACACGAACAAGGTGCCCTGTTTGCCCACAACCAAAGCACTTCATAACACCTGTTGAAGCATAGATGGCATAACTAAAGTTATCCACCTTCACGTTTAGACTTAGGTCCAAATCATCCTTGTTGTCTTTCAAGACCATGAATACGGAGCGCCTGAATGACATTACATGACTCAGTAAAGGGGATTTGCTTCCAATTGGAATCTTTTTAATTGCGGAAACCAGTTTACCATGCCTTGAAAGGATTTCAACTAAAACCTCATCTTTGATAAAAGGAGGAACATTAGATAAAGTCACTTTCTTTGATGGGGTTGATAGAGGAAGGACAGTATGAAAAATGCCATCAACCACCAAACCCCTTTCAACTAGCTCATTAGCCATATCAACAGTGCACAAAAACATCACAATAGCATTGTTCATGCGGGCCGCTGACAAAATATTGCCATGCCCTACAACTTCTCCTGCTGCCAAACTGCAAACCTCTACACTGGCATTCGATGCTATTTTAACAGCATGACGCCGCGTGAGTTTTTCAAAACTCTCCATACCTGAGCGGCTGCGACCACGCCCGGGAAGCAGACATCCAGGTAAAGCAAGACAAAAAGACAAACAACAAACTCCACGCCAGTATTGCTAACCCAAAAAGAACCAAAGCTTAACACTATAAAGAAATGAAAAAAGATACAAATAAAGAGATAGAAAAGATAGCAAAAAGATAGAAAACAACTGTCCCTGGCACAGCTGCCAACAGTCACACTCACTCAAACGCTCAGCCCCGCCCGCTCACTCCGACATGCTCACAGAGAGAGAGAGAGAGAGAGAGAGAGAGAGAGTATTATATCACTGTATTGAACAGATATTGAAACTCGTCTTATTATATGTAAGAATGTATGTAAGATTCATATTTTTTTTAATTTTATTTTTTTTATTGAAAGACAAAATGCACAGCACAATCCAACCGACAGGGGGAGACACACACTCAGTAGCGGAAAATCAGGACACAATGAAATACAGAAATACATTGAAAAGGGCACACAAACTTAAGGCCTTGGTCCAAGGCCTTAAGTTTGTGTGCCCTTTGGTGGCCTTTGCATTGGTGGAGAGACTAATGGTTCTAATATATTGTTTGACCTCATTTTCAAAAATACAAAAAAGAGGCTTTTGATTAATATAACGGGATTTGTGAATAAACCATGTTGCCAATAGTATAAGATTAATTATATAAAATTGTTTTTTTTAACAGATGGATAGTCAATGAAGCCAAACAATACATGTTCAAAGCAAAGGGAGAAATGTGGTTAAACACAAACACAAATCAAAGTACAGATATAGTCCCATAATTTGGTAGTGGAAGAGCAACTCCAAAATAAATAAAAACCATCTTCAGGGGATCCTTCACAAAAACAACAGACACTGTCTATGTCTTTTTTGAAGCGTTGAAAAAAACTTTACATGGGTAGACTCTGTGAATTATTTTAAAAGATACTTCTTTCATTTTATTAGTGATTAAGTATTTTGCAGGTAACGTCCAAATCTTTTTCCAGTCAAGATTGTTAACAAAGTTATTCCAATAAGAAACCACATATGGAATTGATACAACATCCTTCTGAAACAATGCACATAAATGACGATTATTGTTGCGTCTTGAGGGGAAACAAATCTCACTAATTTCAAGTTTGGTCAGATGAAAAGACAAATTTAAACTCAAGTTCTTTCTCGCCGTACTTTTAAATAACATAACATAACTATTGTATTGTGAACTATTATTATATGAAGTGCTGTACATATATATATATTATATGAAGTGCTGTACACACATATATATATATATATATATATATATATATATATTTATTTATTTATTTTTTTTTGTATTCTGTTTTTTCACTTTTTTGTACGCTTTTTGATCATGCATGTTGGAAATAAAATCATCAAGTCAAATCAAACCACGGAGACACGGGTCCTGTTCAGTCCGGGGAGTTAGAAATTTCGAGGTTCCACGAACACGCCATGAACTGTGGACCCCTGGTAGCTCCGCCCACGAGCCGGGCTCCCCGGGTCCATTCAGACCCCAGTCCCATGCCCAGTCTCCTGCTTCCTCCCTGCACTCACAACCAAAACAGCATTCCACACTTCCTTTTTAATTATATAAAAAAAATTATAATATTTATAATAAGAGGTAATTGTGTCTAACTCTGACATCGTTTCGGCCGCTTTAACAAGAATGTACGGTCTTCCGGCTCCGTCATCGTGACGCAAGTCCGAGTCCGCTTGTTTTACTGCCCTGGTAATCCGGCGGGAACAAACGCCAACATCCTCACTTCTTAAAAATTTGAAGTTGACCCCTGTGCTTTTTGTAATGAATGTGAAGAATCACTTGATCATATGTTTCTATTGTGTCCTGACTCACAAACTTGTTGACGTCAAATTAGAAATAAGAAATCTTTAAAAATGAACGACATTCCAAAATTAGAAATCGCTAATATTATTTTTTACGTAATTGACAAATCAGTGTCTCTCTTGGTTAATGTCATTCTTTTACTGGCTAAATATCATGAAGAAAAATTAAGCCCTTGTTCCATTTTTTTTAAATGGTTTCAAACGTTTTTTTGTCTCTATAAAAAGCATTAAGTCAAATAACTCAGTAAAAAGGCTGTTAGCTGAGATATCAAAGTATCTTTTATTTTAATTTCTTTCTGAAATGTCGATGCTATTTACCTTAAAATGCCTTACAGTTTTTTTGTTATTAATTTTACTTATGTTTACCTTATTGTTTGTGTGTGTGTGTCTCTATATGTCTCTTGTTCATGATACCTCCCAAAATATGTTCTATTTTCTTATATTGTATTGTATTTCCTTCACAAGCAGTTTGTATAAATGTGTGTTCTTGTTTATGAATTGTGTTCAATAAAAAAAACAAAACAATAAAAAAAACCATCCTAACTTCTGTGTGGTATCCATCCATCCATTATCTACAGTATACCCGCTTTATCCTGTGCAGGGTTACGGGGGTCTGCTGGAGCCTATCCCAGCTCATTACAGGCGAGAGGCAGGTACAAGCTGGACAGGTCACTGGTCTATCGCAGGACCACATATACAGACTAACAACCATGCACACTCACATCATCTTGTTACCATGAGATTCTTAATAGACCAAATAATTAATGAAGCTCCCAGACCCCTGAGGTCACCTGGATCTGGTTTGTTGTGGTTCCCAAGAACCAGAACCAAGCAAGGTGAGGCAGCGTTCAGTTATTCTGCTCCTCACCGGTGGAACAAACTTACTGTAGACCTGAGGTCTGCTCCAACTGTCAGCTCCTTTAAATCAGGGTTAAAAACATTACTGTTCACTGAAGCGTACTCTTAAATTAAATACTTACCTGCTGTATTCTACTGCCCTTGCTTTTTAAGAACTTGTGCTTTTTAGTATTTTACCTCTTTTCTTATCAATTTATTTGGTATTTAAGCGTACTCTTAAATTAAATACTTTCTGAAAACTGCGAATGAGATGTACCTGCTGTACTCTACTGCCCTTAGTTTTCAGCAACTTGTGCTTTTTATTATTTTACCTTCTTTTCTCATAATTTTATTTCATTGTATTTGTTATTTACTGTCTAATTATGTCTTGCCGCTTTTAAGGTTGATGTAAAGCACTTTGAATTACCTTGTGTTGAATTGTGCTATATAAATAAACTTGCCTTGCCTTGCCTTAATAAAAAAATGATCACAAAAAAACAACTTTATAGCCTATTGGGAATGCAAATTTAAAGTTTTAATTCAATTTTTGCTTGTAGTATTTATATACATTTTATATGTCGACATGTGAGTTTACAAAAAAGAGATTACATTTAAAAACGAAGCTGAAATCAGAAGAAATTGGAGGTAAAATAACTCCGCAGATACACGCCCTTTCGTGTCCCGACTCCGCCCGCTCCGGGCGGAGTCGGGACACGAAAGGGCGTGTATCTCCGCCGGCGTGCCCCCGTGTGCAGATGAAGCGGACCCCCGCCTCGCTGCGCGACACAATGGAGTAGCGGAGTGAGCAGGAGCAGGTCTGCAGCTGGAACAGCTGGAACAGCCCAGTCCCGACCCCGCGGTGATGCTGAGCGGCTCCGCTACCCGGGAGACCACGCCTGTCCGCCCAGTCCCCGGCCAACACGGGCCCGAGCTCGGCCCCCGGTACCGGCACCGACCGTAGAACATGGAGTCTCCGTGTGACATGAACCAGCTGTTCTCCGAGAGGATCTCCGTGCTGGACCAGGACCTGGTCGGAGGCCGGAGGACCGCAGGGAGGTGAGGGGCAGGGCCGGCTCCCGGGGGGCCGGGGGGCCGGGGCAGCTTCTGCCCAGGTGCACCCATTTAAATACAAATAATATTTTAGGGGAGGAATACTTTTTTTCATTGTGCACTTCGAGAAAAAAGTCGAAATGTCGAGATTAATTTTAAAGTACAATTTCAAGAAAAAAGTCGAAATGTTGAGAAAAAAGTGGAAATGTCAAGATTAAAGGGGACCTATTACGGCATCTAATCCCTATTTTAAACAGGCCTTGACTACGTTTACATGCAGTCAAAATTCGGGTTATTGCTAATATTCCGGTTACTGAAACATTGGGAATATTCCGTTTACATGCGTGAGCAAACAGGGTTATCCCTGTATACATGGTAATTAATCATTTGGGATATCCCGATCAAACCAGCGACGCGCGGAGAACGTGATGAGGCAATTAGCGTCATTTCCGCTTCCTCTTCCTGTATCCAAATTCAAAACAAATGCTGCTTCGCGCAACTTGTCGCTCACCTTCTTGTAAATCTGGCTATCCCGGTACTTTCTACCGTCTACAAATGCCAAAATGTTCATATCCTTCATTACATTTATGAAGTGATTAGTCTCCTCCTCACTCCAAAAGTGTGGCGTGGTCTTGCGTTTCGCCGTGTTTAGAAGTACGTCCTGGACTCAAAAGACCAAGATTCCTTGTGAACAGAGCATGCGCAGAAAACAAATTCCTGTTCCGTTTGATGGGGATATCCCGTTTGGCGTTTACATGACCGAATACTCGGGTTTTAAAAGGAGTAACCCAGGGGTCATATTCGGGTTTTTAAAAACCAGAATATGAGCAAATTCCGGTTATTCAAAGGGGTTATTGGTGTTTACATGGCCGTGCAAAACCAGGTTATTGCTAATATTCGGGTTTTAAAAGGGTTATTGACTGCATGTAAACGCAGTCCTTGAATGTCTTAAAAACAAGCTTTTGATTGTTTTTGCTAAATAAATTAGAAATTCAGCCTCTGAGCCATGTCTTTATTTTCCCATTCTCTAACCTCATTCTCTATGCGGGATTCTGAGTGGGCGGGCAGCAATGACTGCGTTTACATGCACTCAATAACTCTTTTAAAACCCGAATATTAGCAATAACCCGAATTTGCACGGCCATGTAAACACCAATAACCCCTTTGAATAACCAGAATTTGCTCATATTCCGGTTTTTAAAAACCAGAATATTACCCCTGGGTTACTCCTTTTAAAACCCGAATATTCGGTCATGTAAACGCCAAACGGAATATCCCGATCAAACGGAACATGAATTTGTTTTCTGCGCGTGCTCTGTTCGCAAGGAATCTTGGTCTTTTGAGTCCAGGAAGTTCTTATAAACACGGTGAAACGCAAGACCACGCTAAACTTTAGGAGTGAGGAGGAGACTAATCATTTTATAAATGTAATGAAGGATATGAACATTTTGGCATTTGTAGACGGTAGAAAGTACCGGATAGCGAGATTTACAAGAAAGTGAGCGAAAAGTTGCGCGAAGCAGTATTTGTTTTGAATTTGGATACAGGAAGAAGAAGCGGAAATGACAGGAATTGCGTCATGATGTTCTCCGCGCGTCACTGGTTTGATCAAGATATCCCAAATGATTAATTACCATGTAAACGGAATATTCCGAATGTTTCAGTAACCGGAATATTAGCAATAACCCGAATTTTGACTGCATGTAAATGTAGTCTATGATAATGAGGCACTGTGCTGATTGGCTGCCTGGCGGAATGGCGGAAGCTCCGGCCGGCGGAGTTAGTTGTAGGAGGCCAAAGGAGGCCAACCTATGTAAATCACTCCCGTCTTTACGTAAAGACGGGAGCAGAATCTGAACGGCTCGTAGAAGCCACATCACACTGGAAGGATCCTCCGGGCGGCTGTACAGACACTGCAGAATTTGGTTGCTTTCCTCCTTCTCTGAGTTGGCAGGCTGAGGGGAGACCACTTTATATATGTCAAAGCAAGAGAAAACGTGTTTTTCATAATAGGTCCCCTTTAATGTTGAAGTACAATTTTGAGAAAAATGTCAAAATGTCAAGATTAATGTTGAAGTTGTGGTGGCCACTCACTAATAGGAGACAATGACTACATTTACATGCAGTCAAAATTCGGGTTATTGCTAATATTCCGGTTACTGAAACGTTGGGAATAATCCGTTTCCATGCGTGAGCAAACAGGGTTATCCCTGTATACATGGTAATTAATAATTTGGGATATCTGGATCAAACCAGCGACGCACGGAGAACGTCATGACGCAATTCCCGTAATTTCCGCTTCTTCTTCCTGTATCCAAATCCAAAACAACAACAATAACAGCAGCACGGCGGATAATGAATAGTGCAGTAGAAGTCGCCTTTTTCAGCGTCTTCCAGCAGTGCTTGATCTGGTCTGGCGGTCGTACACATCCTGCTTCGCGCAACTTTTTGCTCACCTTTTCGTAAATCTCGCTATCCTGGTACTTTCTACCGTCTACAATTGCCAAAATGTTCATATCTTTCATCACATTTATGAAGTGATTAGTCTCCTCCTGGTCTTGCGTTTTGCTTTGTTTATAAGAACTTCCTGCACTCCAAGATTCCTTGCGAAAAGAACATGCGCAGAAAACAAATTCTTGTTCCTTTTGATGGGGCTATCCCGTTAGGCGTATACATGACCAAATATTTGGGTTAGAAAAGGAGTAACCCAGGGGTCATATTTGGGTTTTTAAAAACCGGAATATGAGAAAATTCCGGTTATTCAAAGGGGTTATTGGTGTTTACATGGCCGTGCAAAACCAGGTTATTGCTAATATTCCGGTTTTAAAAGGGTTATTGACTGCATGTAAATGCAGTCACTGTGTAGTTTCAGTGGGTAACCAATTGCTTGATTTGTGAATCTAAACTTCACGTGAAGTTGAGCTAGCTAAATAAACCTCGACAGCAAACATACCTTTTGCTGAGGGTAGCTGGGCGTTTATATTGGGAGGAAGAGGTAAAATGCCCCTTAAATCCTGCCTGTCTGTGTTTGATCTGCAGACCGGATCTTCAGCACCACATTGCATCAGTTATCGATGAACTCGGGAGAGCCTCAGCAAAGGTGAGTCTGCACAGCAGCTAACAGACATTTTCTACACATGTTAAAGATAACGATGCTCTCTGATTGTGCATTAATGTTCTCTGAGAAGAGGAAGTTCACTGCTTTGTCAACCTGTGGTGGTAGTATCATGAGTTTTGCTCAGCATGCTTGTTTCATCATTTCCAGGCTCAGCAGCTCTCAGCTCCAATCACAAGCGCCTCCAAGCTGCAGACTCAGAGACATCAGCTCTACCTGCTGAAGGATGCAGAGGGCTGCAGGTACGCTTCACATCGTGTCATCACACGCACGATGGCTTAAGCCTGATTTAAGGTTCTGCAAAAAACCAAAACAAAAAAAATCACACACACACAAAGAAAAGAGCGCTGAAAGTTCACCATTGCTTCAGACTTTAGCCTGACCAGCCATACCAATCTAGTGAAACGTCTAATGCCCCGTCCATTTACAGCCGTTTCCACTGGTCAGAATGTGATGACTCATGCAAGAGCCATGATTTAAAAAGACAGAGATGGCTACATACTTGCTAATAACACTTTGGATTAACAAGGTTTTACTGAATAACCAACAATAGTCGTTCACCAGTGTTCCCACTCCACTGCAGGCATTTTGGATGTGTTTAGTTTATTAGTTTATACTAGTTGGGTTGTACCTCCGTCTACGTCACATGCTTCCTTTCTCTGATCGGTTGTACGTCTATCCACTACCATCCTCGGGCAATTTCTTTCGGATCCGTTGGTATCGCCTCCTGGAATTAAAACTTAAACCCAGATGAACCTAATTCTTTGTATCAAATGGAAAAGAATTGAGATGGCTGGTCAGATTAACTTCCCCCATTTTCAAAAGAACCCTGTGCATCATGGGAGGCATCCAGTTCAATCTCAAAGCAATGAGTGCACAGACTATTCTGCATCAATTTGTGTGTTTGGAAGGTGGAAGAAAGCAACTCTAGAAACCTGTTTGTTAAGTGGATTAGGACCATTTCTAGCTTTGTGGGGGCGCCTGTTCTGTAAACTCCAGAGTGATGGGCAGTTCAAACCCTTTATGATGAACCATCAGTTACGCTTTAATAAGGAAACGGTTGAGATATGTGATTCTGAAGTTCAGAATCAGAATTAGACAGAAAAATAAATCTAGCTGGCTAATACAAATATTGCTTAGACTAGCTGACTCAGGAGTATTGGTGCTGTTTAAGAAAAAAAGGTAGGGAGGAGGGTAAAATTCCATGAAAGAGTTAAGGATTTATAAGTGAAAACTTCGCATGAAAAGAATCAAGACTTTGTGACAAATTTATGAGGACAAAAAAAACAACTTGGTAAATGTGACTTTCTAAATCTAAAAAATTCAGGAAAATGCACAGATGTCTGACTTTATAAACCTCAGAAATAAAAAATAAAAAATCTCATTCTGACTTTGTAAACTCACTAATTTGCAGGATGTCCATTCAGAGTAAAGACTACATCTTCAGAAATAAGCTGTCTGCAGACTAGACAGTTTATTTCTAAAGTGCTTAGGTCCAAACACAACAATCTCAGTCTGATATAAGTTTAGTAGCAAGAAACGTTTTTATGTCTTAAAAACATTTTTGTAGTCCAGGTAGTTGAATGGTCTGGCTTCATGTGAAGGTACAATTGGAGTGTAAATGCTGCCTAATAAAAGTACCTCATGGAAGTATTTATTAAAAGAAAAAGAACAATCCAAGTCTAGAACCCTGTGGAACACCAGACCAGTTCTGGTGGATGAGGAAAACTCATCTTTCACATAAGTGAACCAGAATCAACTAGACAAATATCCAACTTAAACCAGGCTATTACGGTTCCTTCTAATCCCAATAACATACCCAACATCTGTAACGGGTAACTGGGTTATAGTCCTGCATCAAACGAACATTATTCATCTCCTTCCTGCAGGGGGCGTGGCATCATCGTAGGCTTCCTTAAGGTTGGCTGCAAGAAGTTATTTCTGCTGGTAAGACCCTTTTTTCCTGAATTTGTTACTTACTAAGGTTTCAGCTCTGCCTGTTTTACTGACGGTTTTTGTTTGCACTTTTTCCCTCCAGGATAGACACGGCGTTCATGTGGAGGCGGAGCCACTCTGTATTTTGGATTTCTACATCTCAGAAAATCTGCAGCGACATGGCTATGGACTGGAGCTCTTCGATTTCATGTTGAAGGTGAAGACGTTTGATATTGTTTTACAGGGGGGGAATGTTCTCTGACAAGGTGTTCTTATAAAGTATTTTATATCATTTAAAAAATATATATATTTATTTGGGAGTCTTGAAGTAAGAATTTCTATTTTTCTGTTTTTCTTTTTGTTTTTTTCAAAATTTGCAATTTTATAGATTTTGGAAAGTTAGACATTTTGTGTTTAAAAAAAAATAATTATTTATTTATTTATTTTCATCATATATTCATTTATGTATTTTGTTAATAAACATATATTTTAAAAATCCAAAGTTGGTAAACCAAACCTTCATTGTAATGTTGCCATTGGTCAAGATAATATAGTGAGCATTTAAAAAAATAAAATAAAAAAAATACCAATACATCTGACCACAGGGGATGCACTTACATCACTTAGATTTTTTTATTTTTTTATTTTATAAGTCATCTTTTTCTCCTGACATACAGAGGTTCCTTCATAGAACTAGTTTCTGTCAACATAAATGCTGCACATGTGCACTCCCACAAGTGATTTTGAATACTGATGCATTCGATCATAATCGGTCCAGAGTCCAGAGACGTTGCCTCTGAACAAAGTTAACATAAGAATAACTTTTGTTAGATTTGCTCACTTGTCCTTTACACGCTGACATTTCTCCATGTTCATTAAACTGTTAAGTGATATTCCAAACCATCTTAAGTGCACCAAACCATCTTCTCAGACTTAGTTTACCGTATTTTGCGGACCATTATGGGCACCGCATTATAAGGTGCTATATCACGAAACGGGTCTATTTTCATACATAAGGCGCCCCGGGTTATAAGGCGCATGATAAAACATATATAAAGCGAAACAAAACAGTCTGGTGAGTTGAACTCATTCACAATAACTTGAAATATTGTTTAGTTGTAACAAATACAGAAAAATACACACACTTTAAATCATTCATCTTCCAGAAATCCACAAATAAATAGTGGAGGAGGTAAGCGTTGTACTACGTCCTGCTCTGTGATTGGTTCATCGTTACCAGCGATAGCAGACACCTGAAGTTAGTGTGAGGTTGGATTATAAATTGGATGATGTAGATTTCAAAATTGGGTTTAGTAAACCTAGCGTTGGCTTCACCTCTTATAGTAAGGTAACATGGACTAGATGTTGGACGATGGTTGCTTGCCAGCGCTACTTAATTAGTTTTCTAAAGTTGTCCTACGTTGCAACCCGTATCCAACCAATTTCTGATAAAAATTAAGGATTTTAAGTGCCTTGTATTGCTGAAAATACGGTAAACTTTTCAGGGGCTGAATCTCTGGATTTTGAGGCATCTAGGATGGACTAGAAGAGTACCACAAGGACCTCTGTATGAGGACCTCTGATTCTTTAATTCTACATTCAGCATCATTTTATATGAATTAAATCCAGTGTCAGTTTTATGCAGATGACACTCTGATTTATTATCAGTTGTTGTGTTATATTTCTGTTTTAGAAGAAATGGGCTCAGGTTATTCAGTTTGCCATGAGTTCTCTTATCACATTAAAGCCTCAGTTTTGGATTTGCACTCAAATGAGACATTAATGTGAGCAGGACCAGTTTGATGAAGGAAACTCGTCTAAAGACGTGGCCACAGAAATCGTCTTGCAGTAGAAAAAAAATTGAAAAAAATCTGGTCCTTATTGTCCTAACCTTTTTTGATTTGTGGCATTTAATGACGACAGCAGTGTTTCCAAAGGGTCATAACCCCGTCTGACTGGACCTTTTGTAATTGCAACGTCCCACTTTTCCTCATCTTTTGTCTCTGCAGCACAAGAACGTGGAGCCGGTGGCGATGGCGTATGACAGACCTTCGCCCAAATTCCTGTCATTCTTGGCCAAGCATTACTGCCTGATGGAGAATGTTCCTCAGGTACCAGGATCCACTTCCTGTCTTTATATTTAAACCCAACACTTGTTTCCTTTCTTCTATTTTTGTTCTTTTTGAGGCCTCTGTTTGATCATATTCATCAAACGGTTGTTTGGAAGCAGAACTTCATAACCAGGTCAGCTTCTTGCTCAAAAATAACTTGCTGATTTAAAATGAGTGTATCTCAGTGACAACAAGGAGAATTTTTTCAAATTTGGAAACCCGACAAAGGTAGCATACGTGAAATCCAGCAGAAATGTAAGATAAAGAATATTAATCACCAGACCAGAGTTAATGAAAATGAAACCAAACAGAAATATGATCAAAATATCTCCATATTTTAGTGTTCGTATCTGTTCATGTAATAAAAAACCTGAACACCCTTGAAATCCATTTTGGAACATTTGGCCATAGTTTTCCTGTTGTGTAACAGACACAGTAATGTTTAGATAAACTTTCTAAATAGACCGTTTAGGTACATTTAATCAAACCTGTGTCATTGAAGTTTTCAGATACAAATTTATGAAACTGCTATAAGCTATAAACTGATAAGCAATAAATTGATAAGCAGTAATGGCTTCTGCATGACTGTTCCTATTTTTGTATCGAATATCATATTTATATAAACTTCAGTGTATAGTAGAATAAAAAAGAAATCTTGGATGCAATGATGAAAAAACGAATATTTTATCAGCTCCAATCAAACTAAAAAGTGCCTGCTTAAAAAAAAAAATTAAAATAGTTATGTTCTATTCAAATTGTAAAAATCATATAAAAAGGATTTATGTAAAAACAAATCCATCTGTTCAGCTTTTAGTGTGTGAGGAGGAGATATGTATTTGTATAATTAAAGATCAAATGATTTGCACAAATATAATTAAAGCATTGACATACAGTATGTCAAAAAACAAAAAAAAGTTAATTTATTTAGTTTTCCACAATCTTGCAGAGCTCATCACCTTGAAATACATACATACATGCAGTTTTCCCTTCATTGTGATTGGATACGACTTGAGCTGATGTGGATCTGTGAACCACCCATCAGTTCCATAGAGGTGTCCATCATCCAGAGCCATCATCCTTCCTGAGATACGTCCTTGTACAAACACCCACAGTTCAGCAACCGCTCCACTTGGAGGCGCCAGAACATACTGAAGACAACACAGATTCAGTCAACGTCAAAACTGCTCTGTTTGAATAGAATTGATACATTTAGTGACACACATCAAATAAAATCAGTTTTATGGACTGAAAACCCTCAGTGGTGCAGGTTTAGCTCTTCACTTCATGAATCCAAACATATACAAGCTGGAAAAGTGGAAGACTTGGTCATATTTCTGCCGTGTTGCATAACCAACCTTTCACGACTTGTAGTTGCCGTTTAAAAAAGGAAACAGTGTAGTGAAGACGGTGCATTTCCTTCCCAGCTCAGGTGTCAGTGGTGATGTGACGGAGGAGGTTTGTCATTTCAGTCCTTCATTTTCTGGCAGAACAAGCACCTGCATGTCTCCTGTATCGTGTAATCTAGAAAGGCAGAGATATCTGAAGCAGGCGTGTGTTCCTGGCAGGTACAGAGCTGAACTCAGCCGACTCGTTCCTCTGGTTCTCTTTGGGGTGCTCAGACAAGTGGAGTCCGTCATTAGTTATTATGGCCCCTGATTGTGGACCAGCCTCCCGGAGAACCTCAGGGCTGCAGAGCATGTTGATGGTTTTAAAAAGAGGCTCAAGACCCATCTCTTTAATCAGGCTTTTAACTGACTCATTTAACTCTTTATAATTTTTTATGCTCACCCTTATTTTTACTTGATCTTACTACTCTGTTTTATATTAATTTTTAGTTTAGTTTATCCTGTTTTATTATCTCATTGTTTTATCTCAATGTTATATTTAAACATTTTAGTCATTATTCATGGTCTATTTTATACATTATATTGTTTTATTCTCTCAGTTTTTAATGTCTTGTTTTCTAGACCTACTTTTAGGATTTTATGTTATACTTTTAAACTCTTTTAGTGTGTATTTTAACTTCATAGCCTATCTTATCCTGCTTTCTTTTAGCTTTTAGCTCCAGTGTTTTATGTTTTAATAAGTTTTATGTTTGTTTAACGTTTGCTGTAAAGCATATTGTGTTGCATTTTTATATATGCATGAAAAGCACTATATAAATAAATGAAGTTTGAAGTTATGTATCCACCAGGTGGCGCCACTCTCATGACCTGGTCAACAGCTGTTTCTAACTGGGTTTTAATCGGGTTCCCGCTTTTTCTTCTCCTCCTCTGTAGGTCAACAACTTTGTGGTGTTTGAGGGCTTCTTCCTCAACAGAGCAGGTACGTTCTCCACCGTCCGTCCATCTTGTTTTGATGTGATGCTGAAGGTGCGGCCCGGCGGGCGTGTTGGGCGTGCCGCCACCTGTCGGGACTCGTCTCCTGCTGTCTGGTTTACCAATCTTCTGGATCAGCTCGTCTGTGTTTGGAAAGACAACACTTTTCAGACTTCAGTTTGTTTTGCACTTTAAAAGGAACCTTTTAGTTTCTCAGCATGTGGAGACAAAAATAAACTTCAGGCTATATAGAGATATGACCATTTCAAGAGGAATAAAAGAGAAAAACAAGAGAGAAGAAAGTAAAAACAGTTCAGATTCTATGAACTCAAATGCAGGGAAAAAACATTGACATTACATTAATACCTTAACAAATACCCAAAAATAAACAAATAATAATTAATATTGTGACATAAAATTGTAAATTTAAAAAAATAAAATGGATAAATTGGCTTTATACATTTTCACAGTTGCAAAAAAAACCCAGAGAATTCAGGAATTTTATATTTGAAAAATTGAACACATTAAAAAGTATGAATCTCAATCATCTTTAAATTAGATTATTTTGAAAAGAAATTAGAAAAAATTGCTTTTTAAACTTGGACATTTAAAAGTAAACTCCCCAAAAACTGACCTAAATTTGCATAAAAAAATAAGTTTTCAGTTATTACAGACTTGCAAAGTGGGATAAAAACGTTTTTATGAAGTTATTAATTTAATACATGTAAATTGGAAACTGTGACTCCATAAATGTTTTAACCAGAACATAAATGACCCCCCCCCCCCATTAGAAATGATGTAGGACCCTCTGCTGATGAGGACCCCCCCCCCCCTTCATCAGTAGAGAACGGTTGTTTTCTATTCCAGTTCAGAGATATTTTGTTTCATCAAACTCTCTCAGGCTCCCCCTGCTCTCCTCTGACGGACCAGAGGATGTACGGATTTTTGTAAGGACTTTTCTTGCTTTTCTTTTCTCACCTCTTTCCCCCAACATCTCCTGTGACCTTCATGTTTTATGTCTGCTCCTGCTTAATTTCTCCTTTAGTGACTACTTAAACTGTCTCAGTCCTCCCCTCTTTGTGTCCCTCTGCTTGTCTAGCCTGATTATATCTCACGCAGCATTTCTTATGTCGGTCATGTTCATGGTCAGTGCTCCCTCCTTAATTCTGTGTATTTCTGTGTAATAACATAATCGAATGCATCTGATGTCTTGGGAGAGTTACCTGGGAGTTTGCTGCTAACCCTTCGGGCTGGCACACACCCTTTAGGATTGATTAGCCTTCCCCCGACCACCGCTCCACCCAAATCTGAAAAGCGCCTCATGATTCAATTCACTTCAATCTTATTTATACAGTAATCCCTCGCTATAACGCGGTTCACCTTTCACGTCTCGCTGCTACGGATTTGCATTGTGCATCGTGTTCTACATTCTGATTGGCTAAACAGTCTCAGCGCTTCTTCACTTCCTGTGTCAATAACGTTGGTCGCTTAGCAACAATGCTGAGAACGGCCAATGAGCTTCAGCAGCAGCTCAAGAACGGGACCCTTTGATGAATCGGTCATTACAGTTCTCAAATATAACCAATGGGGGCATGTCGGTTTATAAGAATCTTTTTGCCCAGAAGAAAAAAGAGTGACAACAATGATCCATAACTATGTTCTTCTCTCAAAAAAATACACCTGCACTGCGGGCTTTAGAAGAAAAAGGCGCTACAGAGCGGATTTAAGTCAGGATGCAGCGGCATCAAAAGAGCAGTGAAATACGCACCAGTCACAATTTGTCCTGCTGTACTTATTGTATTTTTTTTCATAATAATTTGTCATTTTCTGCCGTTCAAATCCAATTACTCGGGTCGCGGTGGGGCGGGGCTGATCTCCGCAATTTGAAGCCTTGTATAATAATTGTAAAAAGAAATTTAAAAAAAAGCTACTTCGTGGATTTCACTTATCACGGGTTCTTTTTGGAACGTAACCCCAGCGAAAAAACAGGGATTACTGTATATTTATACTTCAGAGACCCAGAGCATGACCCCCCCCCCAGCAAATGTTTTGCTCAAAACCTGCCTGCCAGCATATCTTGCAGCACTCAGTTTAAATGTTGTTTCTATAAGGACATGAGAAGTACGTAGTACATTCAGTAAAATTACTTATCCTTAAAGGTTAGCGTAGCTCAGCCACGCTGGTAAAAGTATGTTTCCATCAGACCGGATCCTCTAACGGGGCCGACCGTCTCATCGGGCCCCCTCATCCGGCGTGTCTCCATGACGATGTAGCGCCGTACAAGAACCTTTCACTGAACCAATTACACAGCCGACCACCAGGTGGCGGTGTGCCATTCACAAGCAGCCAACAGCATAGAAGGAGACAAAAAGAAGAAAGAGAATAAGAAACAAATAAACAAGTTTCAAGATTGTTTATTGCCATCGTACACACTAGCGGTAGGCACAACGGAATTACAGGAGCTTCATCGGACGTGCTGGTCCTTGTATAGATAAAGTGTGAAGAAAATAAAAGTAAGGTAAGTAAAATATAAATATGTAAGAATAAAAAAGATTAATAAAACAAAAACAGATGCTAAAGAAAACAATGCAACACAAATTTTCCAAGTCATTGTACATGACTAGACAGGCTACATGAGATGCTACTTGTGTTTTTGTTTCTTTTTTTGACTTACATACAGAAGAGTATTAGGGCGATGCAGGAGAAAAAATATTTGAGAGGGGAAGATTTTTTTTTTATTGTGCAGATCGTGAAAAAAGTCGAAATGTCGAGATTAATGTTGAAATACAATTTTGTGAATAAAGTTGAAATGTCGAAATTTTGACACTTTTTCTCAACATTTCCACTTTTTTCTTGAAATTGTACTTCAACATTAATCTCGACATTTCGACTTTTTTCTCGACATTTTGACTTTTTTCTCGAAGTGCATAATGAAAAAAAAATCTTCCTCCTCTAAAATATTATTTTTATTTTCTCCTGCCTGGCCCTAATACTCTTCCGTACACCACAGTGGTAGCGGGGGGATTAAAAGAACCCCCCCACCAGACCTCTACATTGGTGTAATGCACCCACAAGACCTGAACCGACTTGCCGGCCCATCTGTTGCTTTTTTGTAATCTCCAATTTCATCAAATGTACTTGCAGAAAAATGTTTCTGGTCCAAATGGTCCCCCCCGGCTTGTAGCTGCGGTTTGTAGCCTCAGTAAACCTGCGGGTGACCTCACAGGACATTTGTCCAGTTCTTTTTATACGCTGTATATTTATACAGATAAAGCGTGAGATCAGAATATTGTCTTAATGATGATATGTTTAACAAAGTTCTATGTTGTGTTGTTCAAAATCAGAACCAGTACAAACACAGAACCAGTACAAACACATTTCCTATTTTATGGTTTTACACAAAAAAAACCCCATGGGATTGAAAGAGGGACTCCTGACTTGAACATAACTGTACGTTACCCCCACCCCCACCCCACTGACGAAGAACTGCAGTCTGTCCACTACTAAGAGATTAAGTTTGTCCAAAACACCTGCTTGTTCCTGATTCTCGGTGTCTGTCCCTTTAAGAACCAGTGGAAAACTGCTGGTGTGACGTCATCATTGTGGGAGGATGATGTCACACCTGCAAAGAATAACTCTGTTTCCTCCATATATCAGTCAGCTAGATTTTTGACACAGATGAAAACATTTCCTTGGGTTTATGATTTATATTCATCTGTAAAATAAAATACAATTTTTAAATACAATTTAGTTCTTTTACAGACATAATTGGATCTAAAAAGAGTCTGAATATCTCATAATCATTAAATCAAAATCTGGAGAAGTCCCTGTATTCCAAGGGACAAGGCTAAACTTAATAAAAGAAGCCTAAATGTGAATCATCTTAGTGATGTGTTAGCAGAATTAGTTGTAGAAGTTCATACAGGTGTTTATTTTTAGCGCCCCTTCTCCAGCCTTTTGTCGTCTACCTCCCAACCTTTTAGAGACCCACTGCTGCCATCACCTTCAGGAGGAGCTAATATTTGTCCTGAAATGGTTAACAATCTCACTTTCAATGTTTGATATGCTTTCTGTCTTCTGTTGTGGGAAAAAAAACTAAGCATTTGGAAGATTTTTTAAATCTCTGCATTTAGTTTTTATTTTTACATTTTAGCCCGGTAACTGTTTTGGATTTGAGAGTTATATTCAGTTTTAAAAGTAAAATGACAAAAATATTATAGTCTTTGACCTAGGGGGTCCTGTAAATGGCTTTCATCGCACTCTGTGTTGACCCGGTTCCACCAGTTGAAACCAGTCGGACCCAGGGTTCGTACCTGTTGTGTTGTGAGGCGTTCATGGTCCTGATCTGACTGGGTTTTTCTTTCCTGCAGTGGCCCAGTTGCGAAAGGCTCCCCCAAAAAAACCAGACGGGGAGATCAAGCCTTACTCTTTAATGGAGAGAGAAGGTAAACTGCTGTTTCACTTTCTGTTGACATTAAACAGGTATTTGACATTGATGTTGTGTTTAGCAATAATTTGTCTGTTTGTCACTTTAACATGATAACACGCATCATGTTAATGTGTCGGATATTTGACATTACATTGACAATTTTAATTGAATCAGACACAACTACATTTGTTTGTAACTAAATCCTTTAATCAGGGCTGTTGCCAGCTTTTTTGGGGCCCTGTGCAAAATTGTGTTTGGGGCCCCCTGATAAGACCATTTAAGTTTATGATATTACATTTTTTTTGTATGTTTTTACATCTGGCCATTCCAAACGTTGTTTCCGTCACTACCCCACCTATTGTGTTACGTCACTTGTATTTGTACGCGTGTTAAGCATCATGTCCATCAGGGGGCTGAAAAGAGCCAACAAGTGAACTTTCTTTAATCTGACTGCTGTAAAATTGACAACATGAGTCATTTTTGGTAGTTTGAGATGTCTTCTTTATTGTTTTCTTGTGTTTAATTCAACAATTGACTCAATAGAAGGTATGCATTGATGTCACTTCCCCACTGGACCAGACCCCCTTACTCGCACTGAGTGGCAAAAACAGCTACAACTAGTGGAAAAGACGGGATAACAGCTGATTATCGGCTTAAATTAAAGGCAGTTGGACTTGACAGTGACCCGTACAGTTACCCCAAGAACCAGTGGTCCATGGACAGTAATATTTGACCACGAATCGAGTTTCCTGATATTTATATGTGCTTAATTTCTACAGCGGGGAAATACACGAAGCAAAGCTTGAAGGCATACAAAAGTCTTGACGCTTGGTCCTACTTCAAGGCAAGATTTGTTGGTGAAATTAAAGTGATGAGGACACCGAACTTTATGATTTGACTGTTTAACGTTAGCTACCCAAAAATCCAACATTACCTGATACAAAATGGGAACCGCAAATCCATGTTTCGGTGCCTGGAATCCAGTTGTTTCTGTGAATTTGCAGCGATCCATTTGTCTCTCTTAAAGGGGACCTATTATGAAAAACACGTTTTTTCTTTCTTTAACATATATAAAGGGATCTCCCCTCAGCCTGCCAACTCAGAGAAGGAGAAAAGCAACCAAATTCCGCAGTGTCTGTACAGCCGCCCGGATGAGCCATCCAGTGTGATGTGGCTTCTACGAGCCGTTCAGATTCTGCTGGGCGTGGTTTCACGCATCGCTCCCGTCGTTCCGTAACGACGGGATTCATTTAAAATGAATCCAGAAAACCTGTTTAATTCAAGGGTTCACATACTTCCTCCTGCTACTTTACATAAATGTATCCTTCGTGTAGTGATAAAGCTGTCTCTGTCTTGATTTAATTGTTTTTGCTTCAGTTTTCCCGATAGCAAGCTCTCATGTGTGTGGAACTAAGAAGTGTCTGATGTTTTTCTGTCCAGCGGTGCATCGGGAGCAGAGGACCCCTCCTTGGCCGTTTGCTCCACCACACTCTCCCCAGCGGTGGGCATCCTCCCAGTGCTCCCAGTCCCTCAGTGTGGGGTCGTCCCCCTGCAGAACACGCCCTCGAGTCGCCCCGTCATCTTCCCCTGGGGGGAAGTGGGACCAGAGCCCCCAGTCGCCGGCCGTCGACCGATGCAGGGCAAAGCGCAGCAGGTAAGAGGTCTCCTCTGCAAAGACATTCTCTGGAACAAAAACATAAGTAGCTCCTTGAGAGCAGACGTGGTCTGGAGCATTCAATCATAATTATCAATCTGAAAAAGATTAATTTACTTTTTCTTACAAATTTCAAACTTAGTATACTTTAATTTTCAGAATTGATTTCATGAGCTGAGATTCCACGTACACAAGTTTATAATGTCAGATATTCTTTGTTTTTCTCACTCAGGTTTGTCTGTTTATGAGTTTATGTCAGAATATAGTTACTTGACATTTCTTTTTCAAGTCCATTTCTGGGATTTTGGTTGCAGATATTTTAATGTTAATAATTTCCAAACTTTTTCTCATAAATATTTTTATTCTGAATTATAAAGTTGAAACTTTGCAACTTTCTAAAGTCAGATTTTAATCAGTTAATTGAAATGAAGACATTCTGAAAATTCCTTTGCAAATAATAATAACTTTGCAAAAATAATATCTTTGCAAAAATAACTAACTTTTTAAAGTTGACATTCATTATTTGTCTGTTTTTTTTTCTCGCTACATTGTGAGTTTCCAAGTAAAAAATCACGTGTTTTTAAAGTCTTACTTTACTTTTTCATTAAATCCCTAAATTTAATCTCAAATTTTCTTTTTCTTTTTCTTTTTCTTACAACTTTCAGACTTTTTGAGGTCTTTTATTTTAGTTTTCTAGTTTCTACTGTAAAGTCAGCATTTGAGTCTTTTGAGACAGATTTAAATTTTTAAATTTTTTAGTTCAATTTTCTATTTTGGGGAATTCTTTTTTTTTTAAATGCCAATCTTTTTGTAGACATTCCTGCCTCTTCACCATGATTTTATTTTCCTTTTTGCTCTCTCAAAAACGCAGCTCATGCAACTAGTTTCTGCAAACTGTACATATTGTGCGTACATGAAGAAATTATTCTGTCCAGCTTATTTATGAACACTGCTTTCCAAGTATTCTCAACACTAAAAGTTTGTTTTTTCATTTTCTTTCAACATCATTTTTTTGTTCACCCCTCCACTCCATTGATGTTTTTTGTGTTGTAATAATATAACTTAATTTTAAAACACCCACAGTTCCCTGAATAGATCCCATCTGGATTTTCAATGACTGCCCTGACTCTGTGGCCCCTCCCTTTTTAAAGGACAACCCTCACGCCGTGGCCCCTCCCTTTTAAAGGAGCGGCTGCAGTGTTGTAGCTTCATAGGTGACTTTGAAATAACGAGGCTTATTCAGCCTTTTTTTCTTCTTGTCACCCAGAGCAGTGAAACGTGATACCTGTCGTTTCTGGTTGCCTTTTATATGACCCATTAAAGTATCTGACAGAAAACTTAACCTGTGCTCTGGGTTTTTTTACATTCCAATTTCACCTACATGAACTGGTTGCAACAAGGTGGATTTACAAGAGTGTTTCCAACAGGACAAATCTCATAAATACACACTTATTTTCATAATTGCACTGAGAAAATAATTTGTTAAAAGTGAAAAAAGGGCATAGCCCCGCAGGGCTATGCTCTTTTTGCCAGTGGGACTTCTTCGGATCACCTCTAGATCAGGGGTCTTCAACCGGGGGTCCGCAACCCCTAGGGGGTCCGCGGAGGTACTGCAGGGGGTCCTCCAACTTAAAAAAAAAATAAAGGCAATTTTAACCAAAATAATTTGTGAGAGTTAAAAAAAAAAAAAAAAAAAAAAAATATATATATATATATATATATATATATGATTGAGAAAACTCCATTAACAGGTGATAATAATCTACTTTTGACAATAACTACTTAGTCTACAACTCTACATAAATTATTCCCATGTCGTGAGTCATGTGACTAATGTCAACTTTAGAGCGGAAAAACGAGCTAGCTAGCTGTTTAAGAAAAGAAAATTTGTTGCCAAATTGACTTGGCTATTTCATATTTAATGCTAGTTAGACCTTATTTATACATTTGCGACAATAACGAAGCCTAAAGCTGGAGATTGTAACGTTACAGCTCGGCCTAACGTTACTCCTTCCACGTCTGACGAGGCCAAAGTTTCATCAACCGTAAACACGTGTAGGCTAATAATCCAGTCAGGAATTGGTCAATAAGGTGATATAAGCAGAATAAAACACATTCAAAAGTTATTATAAGCCAGGCTTAAAACTTGACACATAAAAAAAGGCTCTGTTGTTCTCTCATCCCTGGGCTAAAAAAGGTTGAAGACCCTGCTCTAGAGGATAACACCAAAATATCAGTTTTGATGTCCATGTATCTGTCAAAAACTGCATTCACAAATTGTGAAACAATTTCAGAATAATCTTCCTCAGAATAAAGTTGTGAAGACTTAAATGTCTTTTAATCTCCAATCTTCATTGACCTCTGCGTTGAAATGAACATATTTACATATTTAAAAAACTATGAGCGTCTTTATGGCTGAGAAACTGCCTCTCTAAGATAATCCTTTTATATCCAGGACGGACAGAAGTCCACATAGTAGCAAATGTGAAATACCTTCAGAATAAGTTTTCTCAGTATAGTTTTGAAAACATCTCATCTATAGTATATAATGTCATCAAATGAGAATAAATCAAGAAATTAATCATCAAGATAAAACATGAGCTAAAATGTATCATGAATGAGTAAATCATCTTATATTCCAAACATTTTAATATTCTATTTTGAATAAAATGTGTTTTTATGAGATTTAAAATTATTCAAATAATTTTTTTTAATTTACATTTTATCCAGCATCAGAATTAAAATTGGAGGGTAATTGGAAAGCATTTTAAGGTTTTTGCTGTGGAAAGTTCAGATTACATCCTTATATTCATTTTTATGCTTTACATTGATTTTATTTGTCCACCATGTATGCCTTTTTCTGTTCACTGTGTTTTCGTTGCGTAATTTTCTTTTCTGTTTTGTTTTGTTGTACCTCGCTCTTCTTTGGCTGGTACCTCCATCTCCTTGCTCTTTTTCCATTTCCATCCATCTTTTCTTTATTTGATCACTGCCATCCTTCCCGCTGCGGTTCTTTTGGTAGCCATCAGGTTCTAGTTGCCAGATCGAGCCTGTGCCGCCGCCACATGGCCAGCAACACCTCCGAACTGATGAACAGATGCATCCCAGGTGAGATTTTCACAAAATTGTTTAACACCAATATTGTTACATTTAAAGTTTGAGTAAAGACTTTGGACACAAGGCACTTATCCTTTTGTGCAAACCTGAATATCAGGGTTGCTTTGGGGGCTCTGTCCTCTTAAAGGAGCCGTCTGTAAGAAATGTCCAAAACTGGTACTGCAGTCTCTTTCAAAATATTGTTGAGCGGCGTGTACCCTCCCCCTCCTCCCCCCGACCAGAGGTTGCCAGGTAGGCTGCAGAATGCAGCAGGAACGTAGGCTGCCATGGCTGCGATAATTAGAGCCGAGCTGGCAACCCGGATGCCGAAACAATACTGACTTGGTGATTGGGAGATAGGTGGAGGGTGGAGCTTCAGAAACAATACTGACTTGGTGATTGGGAGATAGGTGGAGGGTGGAGCTTCAGAAACAATACTGACTTGGTGATTGGGAGATAGGTGGAGGGTGGAGCTTCAGAAACAATACTGACTTGGTGATTGGGATATAGGTGGAGGGTGGAGCTTCAGAAACAATACTGACTTGGTGATTGGGAGATAGGTGGAGGGTGGAGCTTCAGAAACAATACTGACTTGGTGATTGGGATATAGGTGGAGGGTGGAGCTTCAGAAACAATACTGACTTGGTGATTGGGAGATAGGTGGAGGGTGGAGCTTCAGAAACAATACTGACTTGGTGATTGGGAGATAGGTGGAGGGTGGAGCTTCAGGCCAAAACAAAAAATGACAACATAAACATCAGTTGAGGGCTGCAACTCCTCTTTTTAAACTGGAATATCCTGGCTTGAGTGCTGTTGTCAGTGACATAAGTATTTGAAATGAACATGATTTTTAAATGTCTGTTGACATATCGGGGTCATTTTATGATTCGTTTTATTATTGCTCTTACATACAGCTCCTTTTAAGGAGCTATTTTTACTATGTACGGTACTAAAAGTGTGATGGATCTGTGCAGATGGATTAATCTGTTACAAGTGAGGACAAAAATAGGCGAGATTTGTGAATCTAAACTTCAGGTTAAGTAAAGCTACCTTTATACAGAGAACTTTATTTTACAGAGCCATGGTTGGCTGGAACTCTATACCAGTTCATATTTTCTTGTAGGTAGCAAAGATTGGTTTAAGATTCAGTTGAAACAATATCTTTTAAAATTTTATGAATTATGATTTGACATTTGGAAAGGAATATGAAGTTTGAATAGAATTACAGGTAGTGGAAACTCTATCACAATAAAGGTGAAAAGTGGTCAAAGAATTCTAAGATAAGGTTATTTCAGGCAGGTATTGTTTATGAAGGTGTTTTATTTGATTTAATTTCTATGTATTTATGTCTGAGATTGATGGTGATTTTGTTCTCCTCTGTGTTGTTTGTGACTAGGGGGTTGTCTATTGTTTTGTTTGTCATGTATAATGTATGTCTGTTATGTATTAAGTGTTAATTTGTGTGTTGTGTGCATGTCGGACCCCAGGAAGAATAGCTAATGCTGTTGCTAATGGGGATCCTAAATAAAACAAGCAAACAAACCTCAATAAACCTAGATAGCCAGCATAAGTTTAGCTAAGGCTATCTTTACAGCAATATCAGAGGGAAAAATTTGTGGGGAAAAAATTGTGTGGCGAGAAGGAAAAAACTCCAGGAAACCCATTTGGAAAAAAAAACAAAACATTATTCTTGATTGTACAAACTCTCATACTTTCTCTCATACTCTCATACTTGTAATTTAAAAAATTACAGAATTTGTGATTTTATAAAATCAGAAGCACAGAAATATAAACATTGATAAACCTGTAATTTGCAAGGAAAAATATGAAATCAGGATATGAAAACATTTTCAAGATAAATTTTGCAATTTACAAGAAAATATTTGGAAGATTGGGACTGTATGAAACAGTTTTATTTTATTAAACCTGCAAATGTGTGTGGACAGACAACAAACTGTTTCTTACGCTGCATACCCTCAAATCTTTAGATAAAACACAGAAACATTGTGAGAAAGCTTTAAAAGAATGATTATGAACTTAAAGCAGCACAATGTAACTTTCAGCTTTTGTTGAGTTTGGCGGCTCCTTTGGACAAAAGCGGTAGTGCTTTACCAGTAGTGTGGCAGGGTTCCTACCATGCACCTCCAAGTTACATAGTGCCAGTGAAGGAGATACAGACCCCTCAGACCATGACAGAGGTTCATTAAACCTGTTGTAAGTTGATGTACCATCACAATGACTCTGGAAATATTATATTAAGGTGTAAAAGTTACATTGTGCTGCTTTAAAACATTGCAAAGTCTGAATTTATGAGATTATTCATTTACAAGTAAACAACACAATTTTTGACAAATTTGCAAAGAAATGTATAAACTTGCAAAAACCTGAAACTTTATAAGTTTACAAAGACACTGGGCTTTTGGGGTTTTCTTCTAGCAAAGTTGCGAATCCAAATTAAAATCCAATTAAAATGTAAATTTGCAAGAATTTGGACTTAAACTGTCAACGTAATCGTTTTAGCGAGCTTACATTTAGTCATTTAGTGCTACATTTAGTCTGAATACGTTTGATATATTTCATTTCTTTTGATCTCCTGCTCATGGTTGATACCGTCCAACAGCAGCAACATCAACCTCCACAAAGACACAGGTTACAAATCACTGTTAGATCCGTTGCAGAAGCCAAACCTATAAAAACCGTTTTGTTTTTAATTCAGCTATATTTGTGGAGGTTTATGTACGTCAGAGTGATGTTCCTGTCGGTGAGTAAACAGGAAGCCATGATGAGGGTGGTGTCCTCGGCTCTGATTGGTCGGTACCTTGTGCTTCCTCAGGTGTGAGTCCCGTGGCGTACACACACACACACAGAGGTTGACCAGTATTCACTCAGCACAGATCAGGTATTTGCACCCAGTCTTCAACACCAGGAAGCAGTGGCGTAGACAGAAATATTTTTTTGGGTGAGCCAGGACAAAAACGTGTGGGCCATACTGTCCCAGAAAAAGCAGACTTATAAAAACTTTTAAGCAGAAAACATGACAAACAGTCAGATTAAAGGCCGTGTCAATTTTACTTTGTAATCTGCATTACAAATGCATTATGACAGTTAAACACAACATGCTCAACCAACAGAGCATGAAAACCTGTCTATATAGGCCAGTAGCCTATTTTCCACTATTGTAGCCTATTTGCTGAACTGGCAGTGCATTAGCTCTGCAGCGCGCAACACAATAATTAACAATTTAACTGTACAAAGTGGCAACTAAACATAAACCCAAACAGCAGAGGTGCTAAAATACTGCATGACATAGCTTACATCACTGCAGGTTGACCGGGCACTGGCAGTAGCGTGTCTTCTTCAAATTTTCTTTTTTTTTTAAATAACTAATCAATGAACTCTGTTTAGCCATTGTTGTGGCGATAAAGTCAGCCGCAACGCCGGCTAGCTTCCTGGATAAAGGCAGCTCAATCTGTCGGAACCAGAGCAATCAATCATGTCCCGAGGCTCCGTTTTAATCAGAAGAAAAAAAATAAAGGCTGAACACAAGTCAATAACAAATCACGTTTATATTTATACCTTTTATCATATCATTTTTTACAACAGGTTTATGTGAAACATGTATTTTGATGTTAGTTGGCTGGGAGGGCCAGTACTGGCTACGCGCCTGCCAGGAAGATACAGACAAATGTGAAGCCCAGACTAGGCTCTTCTTCAGCTGGTCGTTCCATGTTCGTAGGGTGGAGGACTAGACTCACTCTGCTTTAGTCTCATGTATGTCAACGTTGAGATCTCCTCAGCCCACATCACTGTCCCTCCACCTCTTCCCCATCCACCAGGTCCCAGCCTCCATCCCAGACCTCCGTGAGCAGCAGCGGGATGTCCGGTAGGTCCAGACCTGAGGCTGAGCCGACCCACGGGTCAGACGGTCAGCAGAGCTCGGCGGGAGGCGGCCGGCCGCTACACGGGTGGAGCTGGATGGCCGGGGACGGCTGCTCCACCCCCCAGAGGAGGAAACCGCGGCAGGAGCACCGGAGCACACGGCCATGGTGACATCATAGCTTGACTGGACTGAAGATGATACCCATGAGTGAGACTGGCAGCGCCGTTTCAGGCAAGATAGCGACAATTAATGCAAGCGGGATGTCAGCAGTGTGGACATATTTCAGAATAAGGGTTTAATACCAGCAACTTGATAAAACATCTCAAGATGCATCATAAAGCTGAGTATACAGAGTTTGCTAATGCTACTGCAAGACCACAACAGTCAACATTAGCTCAGGTTCTGTAAAAGCGACAGACAATGGCAAGAGACGACCCACGGGCCATTAAAATAACAGAGGCTCTAACCCGTGATACAGCGCTGGATGACCAGCCACTGTCAGCTGGAGAAGACGAAGGATTTCATCGTCTTCTCCACGCACTCGAGAAGACGTTATAATGCGATATAATGTTTCATTGATATGTTTGATATTTTCTTAAATGTGACAGTGCCAGTGTGGAGACTTTTTATTTACACAGAAAGATTATTTTTTGTTTAAAATAGTTATTCTTCTCTTTTTATTTATTTTTATTGAATTTATCTGTTGAAAATAAAACCTGTCTTTCAATTCATTGCATTTTTCATTGCATTTTTAGCCTAGTTATTTTTGTGGTAGAAGAATCGTATTGGTACTCTGTATCGGCGAGTACACAAATTAAAATACTCGTATTACTCGGTGTGAAAAAAAGGGTATCGGGGCATCAGGACCATTCCAAAAAACTGACTTTAGACACTTGCATATTTGTGAGAAAACTATGAAATTGTGATGTAAAAAAAACCCGGACATTTTTGGGGGAAGTGTTCTAGAAAATGTCTGTATTGTTCACGGAAAAATGTATAAACTTTGTCATTCTTTAACTCAAACGCTCATGAACAGACTTCATGTTGACCTCCGGTTGGCACACCGTGGTGATGACGGTGTAATGAGAGAGCCCCCGATAGACCAGACTAATTAGAGAAACCCCTCCTATAATATGAGCAATTCAATTAAATTTAAAGTTTAAAGAAGGGATATAGGACTTCTACCTCCACACCGTTCAGAGTTGGGTTGGTGAGAAAGACGGAGCGCAGAAACGTGAACAAATGGCAGCCAGTTAGCTCACACTAGCAGACAAATCTGTGCGGAAGAATGGCTGACATGGAGTCTGTTTGGAAAGAAATAAATTAGTTTCGCCAAGAAAACAAAGAACTATTAGAAATAATAAAAGAAGAATGTAAGGATGTATGGGGGGGCCGGAGGGAGCCAACGATGAACTTGTTTGTGGAGAATTTCCTCTGCGAGGGTCTGAAGCTAACAGAAGACTTAGCCGACCTGCAGATTGAAGGCTGCATTCTTCGCCGGGTTCTAGCAGAGAAAGGGAAGCACATCAGGTTTCTGAGTGAGGGAGAGGGGGTTTATCTACGGAACAGTATTAGGGCCATGCTGGAGAAAAAATATTTGAGGGGGGAAGATTTTTTTTTTTATTGTGCACTTCGAGAAAAAATGTCAAAATGTCGAGATTAATGTTGAAATACGTTTTCGTGAATAAAGTGGAAATGTCTCCTCTGGCCCATCAAATCCAGTTAGGACTGACAGCTATGCAGCAGCAGCCGTAACTAACTAACTAACTAACATCCTTGGAGTGGAACGTTAAGAGTACGTTTCTGAAGTTATGCAACTGCATACGTGTGATATGTGTTTCAAATCAATATCGTAAAGCCAATTCACTTTATTCATGAATTTTTGATTTTTCTCTCAACTTTTTTTGACTTTTTTCTCGAAATTGTACTTCAACATTAATCTCGACATTTCGACTTTTTTTCTCAACATTTCGACTTTTTTCTCGAAGTGCATAATGAAAAAAAATCTTCTTCCTCTAAAATATTTTTATTTTTCTCCTGCCTGGCCCAAACACTCTTCCGTAGATATCACATAAATGCAAAGCAGACCTTTTAAAATGGCTTTGTTTAATATAGATGGTTTACAAGGTCCAGTGAGGAGATGGAGGACCTCGTCAAAAGAAGGATAAAATCCAAATAGCTTTCTCACAAGAGTCACACCTCAGTTGAGTCTGAACATGCTAAATTGAATAGATTGGGATTTAAACGTGTTGATTCTTCTTCCATGGAGTAGGAAGGCACAGAGGAGTGGCGATCCTGATACCCAGAGCTATGAATTCTGAACATATCAGAACATAGAGATGAAGAAGGTAGATGTGTTATGATTGCAGCCAAAGAAGGTACGATGATGACTGTCACTGACGTGTGTTCCCCCTGGTAGTGATTGGTCCTTTTATAAACACATACTTGATTTAATGACCAAAAAGAGCCAAAGGACTTTAATATGTGGTGGAGATTTAAATATGCAGCTAAATCTGAAATTGAACTCATCAAATGGGAAATCTGACGCAAAAAAACATTAGCAAAAGATCCAATGCTTGGATGTGTGGAGAGAGAGAAACCCGAATACACACACTACTCGTGCACTCACAATGTCTGCTCACACATCGACTACTTTTTTTATGCTTAAGAGAGACTTTTTCAAGGTAACTAATTGTAGTGGCACTCTGTTCACTCTTATTTGTACCACCTTTTGAGTCAGTCCATAAAAACACTATTTTCGACGCGAGCGATGAGATATGACAACTTTCCTTGGCTTTTAAAAGTTTACTTGAAAACATTAAAGTAAATTACAATGTGTAAAGCGTGGTCAAAAGACTGTTGCTTCCAGCATTTTCTGACTCAAACTGAAGCTGAAACTTAACTTCTCGTCAGTCGTCACATCAAACCAGTCAGAAAATTAGTGACATCACAACTTAGAATACAAAACATAGAAAAGACAATCATGTACACATTGCTAAATTATGCATTTTAGACCAATGTAAACCTTATGAATTATGATGAAATTATCATTACCCATTTTTAACTGTTTTTTAATTAAATTATTAATCATTACTTAATCAGCCCCTTACTGGCCCTTACACTAATTATGAAATAGGATCCCTTTCAGACCATAGCCCAAAATATAACGGCCTATTTATTTTATAATAGTCAAATCTACTCTATGGAGGTTGAATTCAAACATCTTAAGTGATAAAATTATTAAAGATGAATTATGAAATGATATTTAGAACATGACAATGATGAAGTGACTCCACCAATACTTTGGGCTGCACTGAAGGCGTCATTTGGGGCAAAATATTAGCATCATACGAGAAGAAAATGAAAGTAAAAACTCAAAAACCTAGAAGACGATAACAGACGGCAGAAAAGACTGCACTGAAACACTGCAACTAAGAAAAGAAAAAGGGGGAATGGGCTTCCCCTGCTTCTGAATGCTGCTACAGGCCAGCTGAGACCTTTGCTTTGCCTTGTTCACCCACATAAAGGCAGTGTGGAACCATATAGAAGGCTGAGGATAAAGGGGACCAAAAACCGCTGACAAAATCACAGGACAGGCGGGAGATTCCAGAGGACTCGAGAGCAAGCAGCTTTTTGAAGCCCTGGCAGGAAATATTCATCCAGAATTATACGGTGGTGCGCTGATGATACAGACTTTCCCCCAAATAGGACTGATGATGGATCTAAGACTGGGGCCTCAAAGGGTTTGACCACTTATTATTCATTTGTCCACAAAGGAGTATTTCAAAGTTTTGAAGCTCTGCAGCAGGAACGGTTTGAAAAGGGAGGATTTTTTTTTCCAGATATCTGCAGTTGAGACATTATTTAAGGAATTTGAAAGAAGTTACAAGCTGATTTAGCCTTCAAAGAGCTGTTTTTATCATTAATTGGGCCGGGAACATGCAACAAAATCATCTCTGAAAGATATAATGCCCTACAATTATTTAAAAAAGGGGAATATGGCATACATAATGAAGAAGTGGGATCAGGAAGTGATCACACCAGAGAGCTGGGAGGAAATATGCCAACTACAATGGTTCTCAGCTGGGTCAAACATACGGTGGGAGTTCTCTTGGAAAAATATAACAGAATTCCTTGTTGCACCTACTCAGTACGGAAGAGTATTAGGGCCATGCAGGAGAAAAAATATTTTTTTTATTCTGCACTTGGAGAAAAAAGTCAAAATGTCGAGATTAATGTTGAAATACAATTAAAGGTTTTGAGGTTTACTAACACTAACTACAGGTTTACTAACACTAACTAGAGGTTTACTAACACTAACTAGAGGTTTACTAACACTAACTAGAGGTTTACTAACACTAACTAGAGGTTTACTGAACACTAACTAGAGGTTTACTAACACTAACTAGAGGTTTACTAACACTAACTAGAGGTTTACTAACACTAACTAGAGGTTTACTAACACTAACTAGAGGTTTACTAACACTAACTAGAGGTTTACTAACACTAACTAGAGGTTTACTAAACACTAACTAGAGGTTTACTAAACACTAACTAGAGGTTTACTGAACACTAACTAGAGGTTTACTAACACTAACTAGAGGTTTACTAACACTAACTAGAGGTTTACTAACACTAACTAGAGGTTTACTAACACTAACTAGAGGTTTACTAACACTAACTAGAGGTTTACTAACACTAACTAGAGGTTTACTAACACTAACTAGAGGTTTACTGAACACTAACTAGAGGTTTACTAACACTAACTAGAGGTTTACTAACACTAACTACAGGTTTACTAACACTAACTAGAGGTTTACTAACACTAACTACAGGTTTACTAACACTAACTATAGGTTTACTAACACTAACTAGAGGTTTACTAACACTAACTAGAGGTTTACTAACACTAACTAGAGGTTTACTAACACTAACTACAGGTTTACTAACACTAACTAGAGGTTTACTAACACTAACTACAGGTTTACTAACACTAACTACAGGTTTACTAACACTAACTAGAGGCTTTACTAAAAGTCTTCCTAATATGTTATTGTGCTAATGTAGCAGAACTGAATTCCTCCGTCACACTGGAGTCTCAGTAATCAGGAGCCCCAGGAGTAAATCTTACCCAGAAACGGCCCTGCAGCATCTCCTGCAGACTCTGGGAGGAAATCCCACAATTAGTTCTGATTAAGACAAAAATAAATATATATTTTTGTAGAAACAGTTTTTTCTTATTTTCCAGTTCCAAAGATCGGAAGTAAAGCTCCCCGGGGACATGTTGATGCAGGTATAAAGAAGGTTACAGGTTTATTCCTGTAGTAATGGCAGTATTCACATTTGCATTTTTAGGGTTTGTTAGGGTTCAGATTGTGTTTTTGAATCGCGTCCCTCATCAAGCATGTTTCAGCAGACTGAACCGGTTTAAACCAGTCCCTTCAAAGTGTTCAGGTTCCTTATGTTTCCATGTGAGCTGCTTTGACCTTTCCAGTGCTTTCTTGCTCGACTTGTTTTCCCTTTCACTCAGACAGGAGGGAACTGGGAGACGTTACAAAGGTTAATGATTACTGACAGCTGCATACTTTCACACAAATGGACCAAAACCCACTTCTGCGACTTTTTCCAGGTTGTTAGCTGCAGGATTTCAGGGCCCAGAAAACCAGGTTCAGTAAGGTTGGAGAAGATGAAGGCTAATTACTAACGAATATTTCCTTCACTGGTCCTGGTGTCCACCCACAAAGAAAAAGGTTGAAAGAAAAAAACTTCACCAACACCCACGCTGTGTTTCTGCTCCTCAGAGTAACAGAACACCAAGACGGCTGATTTAAATCTTGTTTCAGTTCCTCAGCTGTTCCCTCAGCTGTTCACCGTATTTCTCATTCATTCCCTGAAAACAGGATTCAAGCTTCTCAACGGTCCTGACTAGGGTTGCCACCTTTCAGAAATAGAAATAAGGGATGCCCTGATTTCAGCAGCGCAGGAGCCAAAAAAAAGCCCCAAAACTTCTAAACTGAATAAAAATGTGTTTATTTTATATGAAAAAACTAAATGCTTTGATTTAAAGTTTAAAGTGCTTTAATAGCATTGAACTTGCATGACTGTACAGACAGACAACCATACTAGCAACTGAAATATCCTCCTATGCTATGTATGTCCACATCAGCCAAGATGTAGAATATGGTGTAAAAGTTAATTTATTTCAATAATTCAACTAGAATATGGTGTAAAAGTTAATTTATTTCAATAATTCAACTAGAATATGGTGTAAAAGTTAATTTATTTCAATAATTCAACTAGAATATGGTGTAAAAGTTAACTTATTTCAATAATTCAACTAGAATATGGTGTAAAGGTTAATTTATTTCAATAATTCAACTAGAATATGGTGTAAAGGTTCATTTATTTCAATAATTCAACTAGAATATGGTGTAAAAGTTAATGAAAATACGGTACAAATCGTGTCCCGTATTAATTCAATACGGGACGCAACATTTTTTTCTCAAATAAAGGACAATTCCGTATTTTACGGGACGGGTGGCAACCCTAGTCCTGACGCACACAAAAGATGGAAATATTGCTCATTGTACTTCCAAATCAGCTGTCTCACATCATACTGCAAGCCAAACAGATATCAATCAATTAATACTTTAATAATCCCAGGGGGAAATTATAGCATATATATATATATATATATATATATATATATATATATATATATATATATATATATATATATATATATATACACACATACATATATACACACACACACACACACACACACATATATATATATATGTATATATTTGCCTCGTCTCCATGACCATAACCAAGTTCACATTCTCCTTCACTGCTTCATTTTTTTGGCACCAGTGGCCTTTATCAAAAAATATGGGGTGGGGGAATGCAGGAAAGAGCAACAGGCCAAGGATCTGAACTGTGCTGCCTGCACGAGGGCAATGGCCTCTGTAAATGGCACCAACTCACCCACTGCTTCATTTGAAGGGTTTTCAGCACATGTAAAAGCATCTACACAGTGGTTGAAATTCAAATGGAGGTACTGAAATAAGCCTAGCCAGCTAACATGAATGTACCTGAGGCTGGAGTGAGCTGGCCAGACCGCACGCTCAAGCAGTAAAAGTCCAAGAATAACCTCTGAAATTGCTTCGATAGGGATTTAAATGTGTTAGATAAGACAGTTTAAACACAAATGTGTGATTTAAAACCAATCTAACAATTAATGACTTTATAAACTTGAAAATTAAAAAGGAAAGACTCAGAAATGTGTGGGAAAACCTTTCTGAAGAACTTTGATTTTATTATTATTCATATTGTATTTATATATTTGGTTGTGTTTTCTCAATAGTAGAACAGAACTTGAGACAGATGGAGCAAAGAGTCTCCTGGATCTGCTTAGAGCCACAAAAGTCACTAATAAAAGGACGGCAGGACAGTTTCCTTTGTTCATTTTTTAAATTATTCTGTTCACAATTCAAAAGTAATGTCTATTTTCATTAGTCAGTATTTAGTAAAGAATGTAGCTAGTAGGCTAGCTGCTGTGGTGCTCGCAGAACCATAACTGAAAAATATTCAACGGATACTGAATGTGTTTGTGACTCATGCTAAATGTAAACTAGCTAGAACCATTTCATTTCCAGGTGAACGGGTTAGCTACCATGATGTTGTTAAACGTTAATATCCATACTGCTTATGACTCAAAGTGCTTGTTTATTTAGAATTACCCCAAACGTCTGATAGATTTCTATAGAGCTCCATGGAACGCTTCCAAACTGGAAAATTCCCAAAATTTCCATGCCCAGCTCCTGGACAGCTTCCAGGATTTGGCTGAGGATTTTCCGTACCTCTGCAACCCAACATAAACAGATCCAGGGAGGCGGCGCTGCTTCTTTATCTGACCACCATCAGAGTTGTTTCTAATTCAGATCTTCAGGGTGTTCTGGGATCTGTGAGAGCAGCGGAGAGGCAAAGAGCCTCACATTCAGTCCAGCTCTGTTTTCTTTGTTTCTGGGTCTAAGTTTACCCCCAGTGTAAACAGGAAAAGACGGAAGGCGTGTCTGAATCCAAACACGGATAAAAAGTTTAATTCGTGCGCGTGCGTGTGTTTACAGGCCGTTTACAGACGTCTCTGCAGAGACCAACCTCTCACAGACCAGACAACTGCGACAGCTGGGGCACTCTGGCTTTATTTCACCATCTAGGACCATTCACTGGTTACTGGTTCCCTGCACAAACGTCTCAATCAAACTGGTCACCTGTTCCTCAAGTCCAGTCCACCTCACACTCAGTGTCCACATTTCTGCAGTGCTCCATATCCAGTTTCCCTCAGAGGATTTGTGTCCTAACGTATCGGAGTCTCAGTTATCCAGAAGTCCTGGATCCGCCGTTCCCACGATCGGCCCTTGCACGTGGCTGTTAGTCATCATCTCCCTGCAATAAGGACTGGTAGATGGTGGACTGGAGGAATCGTGGGAAACAATCTGTGTCCAGCAGCAAGTAGATTCGCTTCTGAGCGTGGAGCAGGGAATTGTGGGAAGGAGCCTGGAGCAGCTCGATGGTCAGGTCCCGAGTCTTGCTGTCCAAGTTCACCTGCAACGAGGCAGCACAAGCAGGAGAACAGACACAAGTTAACGGCTCGGTGAGGTTATGTGGAGAAGAAAGGTCAAAATGTTTTAAAAAAAAAACACACACACACACACATGGTAAATGAATAGAGGGAATGCGCATGACGTCACAGATGCGACTTCACAGCGGGTTACGCCCACTAAGTGGCAGAAAGACTTTCAGTTTGAGCAAATGGAAAACATCTAAAATGGGAAAGAGCTGTTGTACGATCGACTGTACTCACTGTACTAGATTTAGCAAGAAATCAGAGTTACCGGTATCATTTTACAGACTGCCAAAAAATAAGCTTAAGAGAGACAAATGGATCGCTGCAATTCACAGAAAAAACTGGATTCCAGGCACCGAAACGTGGATTTACGGTTCCCATTTTGTATCAGGTAATGTTGGATTTTTGGGTAGCTAACGTTAAACGGTCAAATCATAAAGTTCGGTGTCCTTATCACTTTAATTGTGCCAACAAATCCTGCCTTGAAGTCGGACCAAGCGTCAAGACTTTTTTATGCTTTCAAGCTTTGCTTTGTGTATTTCCCCGGCGTAGAAATTAAGTACATATAAATATCAGGAAACTGGATTCGTGGCCAAATATTAATGTCCATGGACCACTGGTTCTTGGGGTAACTGTACGGGTCACTGTCAAGTCCAACTGCCTTTAATTTAAGCCGATAATCGGCTGTTATCCCGTCTTCTCCACTAGTTCCAGCCATTTTTGCTGATGTTTTGTCACTCAGTAAGGGGTCTGGTTCAGTGGGAAAGTGACATAAATGTATACCCTCTATTAACAAAGAAACTGACCCAAATGTACTTCAGCACACACTCAGATTTGTGCAAGAATTAAATAACCCCTGCAGCTGACCTCCCTCGGCTCTAACCTGTTGTCGACGTCACAACTGCTGGATAAAAGTCACCCCCAAAAACTGCTGGCTCGGTATCGGAAAGAAATATTGCACATTCAAATTTTACCATTTTAAATTTCACAAGAAGTTTCAATTTCAAAGTAAACTTTGAAAAAAAATTAAAGTTGCAACTATAAAAGAAAATAGCTGACATTTTAGTTGTAGTTTTATATGAATGAAGTCAAAGGTTTAAGACAATAAAGTCAAAGAAATACCAAAGTTCACATTTTATGACAGTGAAGTTTACATTTTATGAGTATGGACACAATTTTATGATGATAAAGATAACATTTTCCAAGAATGACGTGATAAATGTGTGATGGATTAAGTTAAACAAATTACCGAAGTAAAGGTGTTACGTGAAGACCTTATTACAAGAATAATATTTGACTTCAAATTGTAAAATTAAAAATAAGAAGCAAAGTCAAACTTTAAAAGAAGTTAAAATGTATATTTTTTTGACTTCAATATTTAAATTTTACAAAAAAAAAGTAAAAAAATATGAACATGGAGACAAAATTTTAGGAGAAAAAGTGAAACTGCACAGGAGTAAGGTTAAAATGTTTAAATAATAAAGTTGTACATTTACCGGAACAAAAGGTAAAATAATAGAGCAAAGTTGAAATTTTACCAGAATAGGAGATACATTTT
Source organism: Cololabis saira (assembly GCF_033807715.1). Taxonomy (NCBI): domain Eukaryota; kingdom Metazoa; phylum Chordata; class Actinopteri; order Beloniformes; family Belonidae; genus Cololabis; species Cololabis saira. Next base: position 24,009,079 of record NC_084601.1, on the reverse strand, counting down.
ATGGGAATAGAGAGATAACTTGTTGGTCCTGATATTTTTCCTATTTTTCTATTATTATTTTTTTTGTCACCTTACAAATTAAAGATTTTATCATGTGAAGTTAAGACTTTACTCTCAAATTCTTAGACATATTCTTCATGGTAGCAATAAAACTAGTATGTTTCAGCACTAATCTACACAGAAGAATATGTTTGAATCAAGTCCCGTCTAAACTGTAGAAGGACTCGTGTAAAACAAACTTCTTTGGAAGTTGTGAAAACTGTGAGGGATTTCCGCTGTACTTGTATCCTCTTGTTACTCTTGGTGTACCACGTCATGAGTCCCAGCTGATGTTTTTATTTCCATGCTGCAACATGAACAGCCCTCTGATTCATACATGTCTGATCTGCTCGTCTCTCAGTTTCACGGAGGATAAATGCAGCCATTGATGGAATGCTGTGATTTCAAGCTGGACCGCCCACGCAGGCCTCCCATCACAAACACACCGAGTGAAGCAGCAGCAACTCAGAGTCCCTCACATATATTCACCCCCCTTCAACAGCCATCTGACGTTTATAACTAAATCTTCTTATTGCCACCTGAAAAACATTGTTAGAATTAAGGGGATTCTGTCTAAACAAGAAATGTAAAAACTTATTCATGCATTCATTTTCAGTAGGTTGGATTATTGCAATGTCATCTTTACAGGCCTTAACAAGAAATCTATCAGGCAGCTGCACCAGAAAACTGGACCACATTACACCGGTCATTAAATCACTACATTGGCTTCCAGTGAGTCAAAGGATAGAGTTTAAAATCTTACTGCTGGTCTACAAAGCACTGAATGGTCTTGGACCAAAATACATGCTTGATCTGTTAGTTCCTATGAAGCTCCCAGACCCAGCGTTCAGTTATTCTGCTCCTCACCGGTGGAACAAACTTCCTGTAGACCTGAGGTCTGCTGCAACTGTAGATCCTTTAAATCAGGATAAAAACATTACTGTTTACTGAAGCGTACACTTAAATTCAATACGTACCTGCTGTACTCTACTGCCCTTACTTTTTAACAACTTGTGCTTTTTATTCTTTTACTTCTATTCTTATCATTTTATTTCATTTTATTTGTTATCTAAGCGTACTCTTAAAGAAAACCGCGCAAAGTTAAGGATAAGCCCTGAATGCAGACATTGTGACGTAGAATTTTCAAATTGGTTTAATTCACCGCACGAATCGGCACAGATTACTTTTGTAATACTGTATTTGACCTGGTCTTTGTACGTTTTGACCGTATAGAAACGTAATTCTTGCCATTTTAATAATGTGATGTGTACCTGCTGTACTCTACTGCCCTTACTTTTTAACAACTTGTGCTTTTTATTATTTTACCTTTTATCTTATCATTTTATTTGTTACTTACTGTTTAATTCTGTATTGTCGCTTTTAATGTTGATGTAAAGCACTTTGAATTACCTTGTGTTGAATTGTGCTATATAAATAAACTTTCCTTATAATGTTGCATTACAACTGAAAATTGTAATTAGTTTATTTTGACATTTCTGTTACCTTACCACCATTACGTACACTAATTTAGACATTAAAAGTTAGCTTAAAAGGGAAAAAAATAGTGGGCTTAGATTCACCAAAAAGCAGTAGTTTCCCAAAAGATGAGGAAGAAGGAACTCCGGTCGGGTGAGACTAAATGTGAACTCAACCTGATGTTACTCAGAGAGCTCCACCAACGTAGTTAAGCAAGGCAGCGGCTTTATTTGCTGGTGACTGTAGACTTCCACATCCAGATGGACGATATAACACAAGAAAGAGAAGTGGTCCTTGTCACTTTTGCATCAGGTAGGAGAACCTGGAGGGCTAGGAGAGCTAAGGATGGACGGAGGACTGATAGACTGCCCCTCCTCAGCAGAATAGAGGGAATGCGCACAACGTCACAGATGCGACTTCACAGCGGGTTACGCGGGTTACTGAGTGGCAGAAAGACTTAGTGGTAGCATAAACTTTCAGTTTGAGCAACTGCAAAACATCTAAAATGGGAAAGAGCTGTTGTGGGATCGACTCTACTCATAGATTTAGCAAAAAATCTGAGTTATCGCTTTACAGACTGATGAAAAGCAAGCTTAAGAGAGACAAATGGATCGCTGCAATTCACAGAAACAACTGGATTCCAGGCATCGAAACGTGGATGTGCGGTTCCCATTTTGTATCAGGTAATGTTGGAATTTTGGGTAGCTAACGTTAAACGGTCAAATCATAAAGTTCGGTGTCTTCATCACTTTAATTTCTACAACAAATCCTGCCTTGAAGTAGGACCAAGTGTCAAGACTTTTGTATGCCCTCAAGCTTTGCTTCGTGTATTTCCCCGGCGTAGAAATTAAGTACATATAAATATCAGGAAACTGGATTTGTGGCCAAATATTAATGTCCCTGGACCACTGATTCTTGGGGTAACTGTACGGGTCACTGTCAAGTCCAACTGCCTTTAATTTAAGCCGATAATCGGCTGTTATCCCATCTTCTTCACTAGTTTTTGCTGATGTTTTGCCACTCAGTGCGAGTAAGGGGGTCTGGTTCAGTGGGGAAGTGACGTCAATGCATACCCTCTATTATTTTGTATTATTACTACCAAAGCAAGTTATTTACAAACAGATTTAGATGAGATCAATAAATCAACTAATATTCAATGAACCACATTTAAAGGTCTTGTTGTTCTCTGGTTAATTGTTCATCTGTTAGATCAGACTTTAAGTTGGACACTTATCCATACCCCACTTATCCATTTGTGTCATTTTCTGTGGGTCATTATTGACCTGTCGGTAAGCCCCTTAGTTACTGTTGCTAACTCAGACAATCTATTGTTGTTGGTTACATTTCTACAAGGTGAACGTCTGTGTGAAAATCTCTTAAGCTAATTTCGGGACACAAAACAAACAGGTTTCAGTGAGGAGCATTCAGATAGGATTAAGTATGTCCTGGAGGGATTTGTAGAAAATCTAAAAATAGATCTGGTTGGTGATAAGGTTGAAATGGAGGTGAGGGTTTACAAGAGCGTGATCTCACTGTTGTCATGATCACAGATGGATCAACACTGTTCAGACACCACTGAGGAAGATGCCATTCATTTACTTTTCATTTGTTACATTTACAAAGACATATACTAACTTCACATCTACAATTAGCTACTTAACACTAGATTTAAAGTTATAACTTAGTGTCTGGTGATGTGGTAGCTCAATAATCTGAGGTAAACTCACAAGGAAGTTAATGTTAACTAACTTATCATTGATAAAGTCTGTTTCCACATAACGATTGTATTTAAATAAGTGTAGGTGACGTTAGCAGAGTTAAAATCATTGTTGCTTTGATTTATCTTGGAACAAATGTACAATCTTGTTGATCTTCTTGATGTTTAAGCTTAATCCAAGCAAACATTTAGCTCTGTTTTATTTGGATTTATAAATAAAGTCAATAACGTTAACTCCATTCTCCATTCTCTCTGGATACCTAGAATCAACTACCTCACACACACAACGATTGTATTTTTTTTTTTTTCATCAGCAACTTCACTAAACAGGAGACTTCAGGATCTTCCAGCGTTTTTCTGTGCAGCTGAACGCCGCAGATGTCTGAGTTCTGGTCCCTGTGGAACTGATACTCATCTCTTTTGAGGGGCGGGGCATAGCAATATGTCAATTACATTTTGTTACATCATGCCAACACGACAAAATTCACTTAAATTCCACTTTGCATGGCAATAAAACAGGAAATATTCCAGAGGGGATGGTTATTTTTGAGAAGCGGTGGCCACTGCGTTGCATGAACAAAGGTTGCATCACCAGCGTAAAGTGTAAGAAGTGACAGAGCTTTAGAAGGTGCAGTACCTCGCGGGGGGCTCCTGCTACGATGTAGGTAGCGCAGATGTCTTTGGCCCTCCTCCCAAGGCTGAAGTTGCTGGATGAGTTTCTGTACTGCTCGCAGGCCAGGTAGAACTGCAGGTTCTCCTCGCTGAACTCTGAGCGCAGGAACGCTCCAAAAACTGAAACACCAGCTGAGAAGAGAGGAGCATGAGGACCTTTATACGACCAACAGATGAGACAAACACACAAACACCACAACTAGGTCAGTCTGACGGATTAGGTGTGTGACTGCATGATTGTGGAGTTGAGATAAGGCTACATCCTGCTTGGAAGTCTGACACTAACCTGTTCTTTAACAGGTCTAACCTCTCAAATCAAACCATCCATTTCTACCAAATTCAGCCATTATGACTTTCAGTTTGAGCAACTTGAAAACATCTAAAATGGGAAAGAGCTGTTTTGTTTGATCGACTGTACTCATAGATTTAGCAAGAAATTAGAGTTATCGTTTTACAGACTGCCGAAAAATAAGCTTAAGAGAGACAAATGGATCGCTGCAATTCGCAGAAACAACTCATCACTTTAATTTCTACAACAAATCCTGCCTTGAAGTCGGACCAAGCGTCAAGACTTTTGTATGCCTTCAAGCTTTGCTTCGTGTATTTCCCCGGCGTAGAAATAAAGTACATATAAATATCAGGAAACTGGATTCGTGGCCAAATATTAATGTCCATGGACCACAGGTTCTTGGGGTAACTGTACGGGTCACTGTCAAGTCCAACTGCCTTTAATTTAAGCCGGTAATCGGCTGTTATCCCGTCTTCTCCACTAGTTGCAGTCATTTTTGCCATTCAGTGTGAGTAAGGGGGCGTGGTCCAGTGGGGAAGTGACGTCAATGCAGACCCTCTATACTTTTCCTGCCATTGTCATAAGAAAAAAATGAAAGTAAATAATTTAGTCTGAAGCTGCTCGTGATTGCCATGAGATTTGTGATTCAGACCACACAGATGAAAAGTTGTTAATTAATTTTGACTGGACCATCTGTTTCAAAAAGTTATGTGCTAGCCAAACTTGTGGGCGTGGCCTAAAGATACTCTTTCTCTGTGTCTTGTGATGTAAAAATCCAAAGTTAATGATACTTGATAGTAACAATCAGTGCTATATTCTATATTAGCACTCCACATTTTATGAAATATCAGTTGGCACTACCATTCACACATGTCAATATTTCATAGGCCAACTGAGTTAGAATTCTGTAACTTTGTATCCGTACACAAGGCTCCAGGAAACACTGAAGTACCAAACAAATTACTTTTCAAAATGGCGACTCAACAGCCAATACAATTTCTGGGGAAAATATCTATGAATGACTGACAGTCATGAGACGGAATAGACACAAACGTAATGGTGTGTGAAAGGAAGGTGCCGTGTATGAAACCAGCTGGTCAGTAGAGGCAATATAATTAACAAATGTAGTTCTCCCATTTTTTGGGAGTTTAGGATGATGAATTGTTTCCTCTTCCTGTGACTCCACATTTATACCATCAAAGAGATTGGCTTTTGGACTTGTTGCTGATAACAGTCTGGATGCTACTTTTGCTCTTTTGTCCTGAACACACAGCCCCCATTTCTTCAAAAGAAAAGAAAACTAGAATAGTGACTGGGGAACATAAAGCGTCATCTGCATAAAAACTGACAATTGCATTAACACCAGATGACCCTGAGTGGGAACATGTAGCGTTCAAGAAGCAGAAGTCCTCATACAGGCCCTTGGGGTACTCCTCAGTTTGTACAATACATGTTTCCGCTTTGTGATGGTCCATCACAGATGCTTTCAAGTTCAGCGATGTCTGCTCTGCATAAGGGACGTACACTGTCAGGGGAGTGTGGATCCCTCCTTTGGGTTCTTTGTGGTGTTCCTCAGCTTGTCCTGAACACCCTGTTTAGGGGACTCAGTGATTGAACCAAGAATCATGCGTACGGGTCAAAGTGACTTTCACACAAGTGCCACGACTCAAGGTTTCCCAAGTAGGCTACTCATGGTTGGATTGGAGGGAAATGATCAACCTTACTCCTCCACTCATTAGCTGCTTTAGTGCTGGAGCTGACATGTTTCCACAGCTACTTTCAATCACCTTGGTTGACTTGGTTTTATTGAGAGGACAGACAACATTGCACTCTCATTTTAATGTTTATTACGTGATTGCTGTTATTTGTGTGTGGACGTGTGCTGCTGCCTTCCTTGGCCAGGTCACCCTTGTAAAAGAGGTCTTGACCTCAATGGGTCTTTTTTATCTGGTTAAATAAAGGTGAAATAAAAAAGATTAAGACACTGGGGGAACCCATAATCCACCAGGGGAGCATTGGTGCCAGGAAACAGAGCCACCCTTCAGGAATTAAGCTGGACAGGTGTTGTAAACCTTGTTCCCGTCAGTCATTTAAACATCCTCACTCTGGAGGACGTTTCAGGCCTGCAACTGTGATTTACAACCGACTGGTTTTTACAACCTCTTCTAACCTGCGTCACGTCCGAAGTGACGTCAGCTCTGATCCACAAACCACTTCAGCAAACATGTGCTCAGATAACAGCAGGGGGAACTGCTTTTTCTGTCAGTTAAATGTCAGGTTCACTTCCATCCCCAGCATCAGAAATATTGCTGCTTGTGTCAAAACTCTATGCTCATCTTGTCTTCATTAACATGTCCACGTAAGAACTAAAGTCCACGTCAATCTGGCCTGTTCTGTCAGTTAAGTTAATGTCCTCCTTAAACAAAGAACATTGCATGGAAACCTGTCCATAAACCACCTTCCCCAGGGATCTTTCTATTATTTTGATGGCTCTGTACAAGAAATTTCCTTTTGTGTGTGTGTGTTGGGACAGGGGGGTTGATAGAGGAATTCACACTTGGAATGTAAAATGATGCATCGTGACGCATTAATCTGTTACAGTGCAAGAACAAAACAAGTAGATTTATGACTATCAATTATATTAAATTAACTTAACACTAACTTAGCTAGCACAACGCCATATTGGGGAGATCTGAGGAACAAATGTCCCTAAAATTTAAAAAAAAAAACTACATTTCACTCCCAGGCCCGGCAGGGGCCTTTCTGTGTGGAGTTTGCATGTTCTCCCCGTGCTTGCGTGGGTTTTCTCCGGGTACTCCGGCTTCCTCCCACAGTCCAAAAACATGCATATTAGGTTAATTGGTGATTATAAATTGTCCGTAGGTGTGAGTGTGAGTGTGATTGTGAGCATGGTTTGTGTGTCTATATGTGGCCCTGTGATGGACTGGTGACCTGTCCAGGGTGTAACCCCTGCCTCTCACCTAAAATGAGCTGGGATAGGCTCCAGCAGACCCCCGTGACCCCGCAAGGGATAAAGCGGGTAAGATAATGAATGAATGAATGAATGAAAAAACTACATTTCAAACATGGTAAATTTAAAAATACTTCAGCGGAACTTTCTAACATCTTACAAATTAACATAAGGAATGACCCACTGGTCTTTGTTTGTGGAGTACTTCCCTGTGACTTTGTATGTAAAGAAAATCGTACCTACTCAAAATCCTCATAATGGTGGCAAAACAGATAACTATGTCCTGGTGTAATCCATGACCTCCGACCGTTGATCAATGGAAAGAACGACTTCTCAGGGAATACAGGATGGAAAAAATAACAGCAAATCTCAGCCTTGACATGGTCCTATCAAGAGCAGGTGGAACCCACTAATTACGTACTTTGGACCAACATTACAGGACACCTAGACGATTCAGCATCATATAGACACCTACAGGCCTGGACCCTCAAAAGTAAAAGGGTGTATTTCTGATTTTGTTATGACTTCATTAGTATCAATCAACGTGGTAATTCTACTCAATTTGACTTTTACATAATTATCAGTAATTTTTATTATCTTCTCAATGATTTACTTTAACTTTCAGACCTCTGATACTGTCATAGGAATATGGAACCACTTTGCCAATAGGTTCTCTGTTCATGCTGTTCCTGGTTTTAACTCAGATATGGACAAAAGAATGTAAAGCTTTTCAAGCTTTTGTTCAAAAAATAAAAAATATTTAAAAAAATTTTGAGTCTTGCAAATTTGTGAAATAAAACACAGAATACAGACTTCACAATCGAACATTTTCAGCTTCATAATTTGCAAGAGAGAAATTTCAAATTTCAAACTTAAAATGTATGAATGTCCCAGAAAAATCTTGTAGACATCTCAACTATTTTCAAAAAGAAAATATGTGTAGACTGACAAATTTGAGACATTTGAAGAACTCGAGAGATTTGCAAGGATAACAACTTACACATTTTGCTTTATAAATAAACAAAAAAAAAAAAAAATTAGTGATAACTCAAAATTTCTGCTGATATAAATATGTCAAGTTTTTAGAAAGAATCTCTGATATTTTCTACTTTACAAACTCAGAAATGTCTAGTAAAACAAATAAAAGACAACTGAACTATGACAGATTCGTGAATCTAAAGTCTCAAAAATGAAGCTAAATAACCTTAGTCAGCTAACATAAATTTCACTGAGGCTAGCTGGCCTAGCGTGATAGCACAATAAGGCCACTGGTGGGGAAAAATGCACAGTTTTAAACATTCATATTAAAAGAAAAAAATGATAAATTAACTGAAATTTGTGGGAGAAAACAGATATTCTGATTTCATAAACATAAAGAAAATCCATAAACAAAACTCTGAAATGCTAACTTTACAACTACAAAAAAACTAGACATGAAATTACAGAATCCAAAAGTCACCACTAAAACCTTGGAAACACTTTATGATTAACTTACAAATTAAATAAATAAAATTGTACATTTAAAAGACGAGAGATCATAAAAGAGAAATACTGATTTCAAAAACTTAAAACACGGAAATTCTGAATTCTCAAGTTCTAAAGTCAAAAACTAGTGGTGGGACTCAATTAAAAAAATTAATCTAATTCATTAGAGGCTTTGTAATTAATTAATCGCATATCAATATTTGACACGAGAAGCAACATTTTTCAATTTATGTTCAATGTTTGGCATGGAGGTGGTAGCGGAGGCTGGAAGAGCTCCGGTGATAGGCAAATTCTTTCTTGCACAATTTGCACACAACTGTGCTTTTATCCCGGTTTCCACTCTGTAGTTTTTTAAAACTAAAATTTCCGCCCACCGAACCCAGCAACGACTTCCCATCGGTTTGGGTTTCCATTGTTGTTTCTCGTGTTGAGTTCTGTGCATCAGTATTACGGGTAACTTATACTGGGAACTCGTGCAATGAGAAATGTTCCGCACTGTTTGGAGTGCAAAAGTAAATTGCGATTACATTTTTTTTTTGCCGCGTTATTTTTCTGTAATTAATTAATCGTAATTAACGCGATAAAGTCCCAGCCTTATCAAAACCATAAAGATTTGCTGGAAAAATGTTCAGATTTTGTTGAACCTGGATCCCACTAGTGGGTTGGAGGCCCTACGCATCGGACCCTGAAAGACCTAAAAGGTCCACAGTCAGAAGGAACCAGGACTTACTTGGGCTGGCCAGTAACGTGTTGAGGGACTCCCCCCACTTCTCCAGCTCCTCACGGCTGATCTTGCTCTTCTTCCCATGACCGACCTGACTCCACTGACGCATGAAGAGGTGACGAGACCTCCTCTCTTTGGCACTGTGGTGTGGAAAAGCACCGGAACAGAGAGAAATCTTGTCTGAACACAGGTCTGACACCTCCAGCACCAGATGAATTTAATCTCTGTCAGTTCAGAGTAAATTAGATGAAAGATGAGATCCATTGTTGGCAGTTAAGATAAAACGAGGCTCTCACCTGTCTTTTTGCTCTGCATTCAGACTTGAGTTGGATGAATGAGGACTCTGAAATCAGAAAACAGCATAATCAAATAAAACAAAAACAGTCTTCCGCCTTCTAAACAAGACACTAAAAATCTGTCTGCCATCACTGTAAATATTTATCTGTAAACCCCCTAAATTTGGTGAACATAGAAACAGAAACACCCCTTCACCCCCCAGAAACAGACACTATTAGCCCAATTTATTTAATGCTTTTTTCTGATCAAATTAATATAATTTATCAATGTTCATTCATTTTTACATTTCAGACCCAAAACATGACAGCAAGGCATTTTGTAATGTTACCATTGATCTATATAAAAACAAAAACAACAACAAAAAATATCTGTACAACTAATTTTTCTGACCATAGACGATGTAATTACATAAAGTCCTTTACATTACAGGCCATTTTTTTGGCAGCATGTTTTCAAGAGAAGTAATCCATCCATACAGAGGTTCAATTTTCAATTCAATTAAATTTTATTTATATAGCGTCTAATACAACAAAAGTTGTCTGCAGACTATTTCCAGAGACCAAGAACATGACCCCCGAGCAATTATTACATAAACAATGGCAGGTAAAAACTCCCATAGTGGGAGAAAAGCCTTAAGCCAAACAGTGGCAAGGAAAAACTCCCCTTTAGGAGGGAAGAAACCTGGACCAGGACCTGGATCATAAGGGGGGACCCTCCTGTCGAGGGCCAGACTGGGGGTCGGGGACGTCAGCAGCACAGCAGGCAGGTGGAAGCAGCAACGGGATGACCGGGTGTGGGGACCGCAGGTCCCTTCATTAAAAGTGGGTCCTTGTCCACGTCAGTGAAACACAGATGCCTGACATTCATGTGAGCTGAACACCCACAGCCGAAGTACTAGCATTATTTCCAAAACAAATCTGGAACACTGACTGATAATATAAATCAGAGTTATCTACATAAAAACTGTTGTCTAAAACCTCCCAAGACCTGGTGCATTTTTTATAGTTGATTTAAGCCCCCGTTAAGAAATAAAATGTTATGACATAGGCTAACAAAAAAAGTGATGTCCACATGTGTACACCAGGTCTTATGAAGTTAATCAACACAACATGATGGAACCTGGGAGCCTGTCGAATTAAAGAAGTGGAGGTCCTCATACAGAACCTTGTGGTACTCCTCAGTTAGTGCAATCCATGTTTCCATACATGATGGTTCATCCCAGGTGCCTTCAAGCCGAGAGACGTCTTCTGGACATGAGTCTATGATGATGGTTTGTTGTCAACAAAGTATCCATGAAAGGCTGAGTATTTGAGGGGCAACCACCCGTTCATCAACTTCCATTTATCCAGGGGTAGCAGTCTAAGCAGAGGGGCCCAGACCCCCTACTTCCTAGTTACCGCCTCCAAGTCCAGAATCATCCCCATGTCCTGGATCTGCCTCAGTCCTCCTCCCGGTTGGACATGTTCAAAATACCACCCAGGTGTCCAGAAAAGCATCCTAACCACATGAACCACCTCAACTGTTCTCTGGAGGTGGCTATCCACAATTGTGAGAGGAGGAACAGAGATCCACCACAATGGTCTGCTAGAGTCAATGCAGACCCCCCACTGACCGACCTGCCTCTCAATCTCTTGCTCTTTTCTTCCCTCACTTGTGAGAAAGACTCCAAGATACTTCAGCTCCTCCATTTCCAATATAATTAAACCATTTATTAAACTATTCAAGGAATCTGGAGTAATTGTGCTGTGTTGGGCTCCAGCGTTAGATTTCACATCCATGACAACTGTACCGTGGAACTTTTAGGTACTTCATCAGGTAAAATGTTATAAAGCAACAAATTAATGTATAATTCAGGGGGTGGTGTTTTCATTTGTGGCAGGGACAGTCAATGGCTAGCTGGCATCACTTTTACTATTTAGCAGTTAGCATTGTAAACTGTGAAAAAAGACCCAACAGAGCATAATCATTGTTATTTTAAAGAGAACACTTTTTGTTGTGTTGATAGTTGGCTGTGGGTTGTTCTCGAAGGATCCACGAACGAGGCTTAGCCAAGCGCACTGGTCATTTTCTGATGTCGCCTCTAAAATGGCACTGGTCCCAGTGGAGCTCCACTAGTCTGGGTTTCAGCTCTAGCAGCACTTGTGTTGAGTGTTGTTTTGGTAGCGACACTTGGAATAAGGATGTTTGGACGGATTTGACATGAATTAATGTAAAGTAACATGGATTAGCATCATGGGCTAAAATGGCTAACTGATTGACGTACAGCAGGGGTATTCAACTAGATCAGGCCGGGGGCCACATCTGCAAAAGGACTGTATGGAGAGGGCCGCACAATTTGAAAATGTGGGGGTTTTCAAAATGTATTTTGCACTCAAAGACGAAGACTTATGTATATATAATACATTTGTATTATACATTTGAATATATCTAGTTTATATATGAATTATGTATTAATTTTCTCTAGATTTAGTAATTGTGAATATTAAATATAATATTCAGATAAAGAAATATTATTTTAAATGCAAGTTCATTTTGAAAACATGCATTATGCAAACTTAATGAAATTGATATTGACCTACTTTTAATAAAACATGCCATAATGACAAAGCACCACTTTCCGCCAAGATTTCCTTATTTGAATATTATATTAAGCATTGAGCACAACCATTTTAGTCCATAGTAGCCAGTTATAAAAATATTATAAAAAAAAAAAAAAAAAAAAAAGTTGTCCAGTTCTTCTCCTCCAGCCTGTGGGAGCACCGCTCTGCCTCTGTTACTCTGCAGGCTCACACTCGCCATAATCTCGTGTTAAACTATACAAAAGTCAGTTTATATACAGATGACACTCTGATTTACGTTCCCCTAACGTCTCTGGGCTCCGAGGCGTCTGGGATGGTTACGCAGAGGAAACCTCGGTTGTGGCCGGATCCATCTGTATTCCACATCTCTTTTATATTTCAAATTAACAGAAATATAGGCATGATACTAAAGTCATGATCTTACAAGAGTAAATACATACATTTGTGAGAATAAGGTCACATTTTTACGAGGTCAGCCTTTAACGTCCTAATATTCTGGATAATGATGTCATGAATAAAAAGATGAAGTCTCCCTGATTTGTAAACGTGAACCACAGTAGAACAAGGAGCTCCTGATACAGCCCATTTAATCACGTCATTTTTCTTATAATAACGACTTTATTCTTGTAAACTTAGGACTACTCCCATAAACTCACAAAAATGACCACTTGTATATGTAAAATTGTGACTTTATTCCCAAAGATTTATGACTTTTCCCATAAATGTATGTATTTATTATTGTAAAATTCTGACTTGATTCTCAAAGTTGTAATACTATGCGAATAAAGTCCAAAGAACCAGCCCAGTACCAGAGTTAAAAACAGCAACAACAGTATCTGATCAGTAATCAGTAGTGACCAAAAGTCGAGGCCCAGGTATCGGAACAAAAAAGTGATATTTGTTAGATCATGATGACATGATCTGAAGAGGCTAATTATACCAAGATGTGCCCGTAAACACCACCTGAAATATGTAGCCTGGGTACTTCCAATCAGATGACACGCGCAGGTGACGCCAACACAAACACCTCTCAGACAATAAGCTGGGGAACTCCTGCAGCCTGTTTGTGCTCTGAATAGTTGCCTTTCCTCCAAATTCCTTCCACTGACACAACGCCTCATCAGGAAACATTTCACCATTCACACGACAAACACGGAGGTTGTGTTTAGCTTCTATTACAGACATGTTCTCATCTCCAACAGGTCGGACGACCTGGAAGAAAACCAGCGGCTGGAAAGATTCAAACATCTCAGCAGAATTCAGCAACTTGTGAATCCCTCAGAATTACCCAACAAACGTGGTCTGATTTTCATCCCAGTCACAATAAAAGACAAACACAAACATGTTTAATGCGTTTACACACAAACCTGTGGATGACTTTGGTCTTTACATCCACAGTTCTGGAGAAAAAAAGTAAGTGAACCCATGAACAGCTGGCTGAACCTTCTTTAGGAGCAGTGACTTGAATCGAGATCTTCCAGCAGCTCTTATGGCGCTTTTCCACTACTACCTACTCAGCTCTACTCATCTCAGCTTGGCTCAACTCAGCCAAGTTTCTTTTCCATAACAATTCAGCACCTGGAGCAGAAGTAGGAGGTTGGAGTGAAGCTGCTGTGACGTATTTGATTGTGTGATCTAAATCTAAAGACCTAAAGATCTAAAGACAAGAACACTAAATATGTAGAACCTGGAGGAGATGATATATGTGCTGCTGGGTCTGTGGCTTGTGTTCGATATCAAGTTAAAAAATGAGAATGAGAGAAGCTTCAAGCGGCTACGCTTTTTTTTTTGTTTGTTTGTCTCGGCGCTGCTGAAAAGTCAGCTGGAGCCGCGAGCAGCTATGAAGAGACAGAGTTCCTGGTAGATCTGGTCGTTCCTTATCTCCCATCTAGATCCCTTTTTAAATCTCTCCTCAGCACCAGGTTTATGAACATCTGCACCTCAGAGTTGGATCACCAAACAGACTTTTGTGCTGCCATTGCTGGTGGATAAAATGAACAAGAAGCCGCCGTCAGAGTCGCTCTCTCTCTGATTTCCGCCTTCTGACTCAGACGTCTGACTCCAACCCCCCGACCAATCGGTGGCCTGTAGTGTGATGATGTCAGATACAGCCGACTCAGAGAACCTCGGCAGAGTAGTTACAGAAAAGTATCTACTCGGCACATTAGACCCCTGGTGGAAAAGCGCAAAACCGAGGCGAGTCGGGCTGAGTAGGTACTAGTGGAATAGCGCCATTAGAGCTGCTTTGGTTTAGAGAAGACACTCAAACGTTTGAAGTTTGCTTCATGAGAGGTATCTGAAGACTTATGCTCAAGAGTAGTTGATCTGGATGAAGCTGGAAAGAAAACCAAAATCCTCTCAGAGTGTTTGGAGTCGAGTCAGACAACCCGCCGTGAAGACGGTTCAGTTCTGTAGCTACTCTTCCTACGAGTGGACGTCCACCCAAGACGACTCCAAGGTCAAAGAGGATCTACAAGGAACAGCCGTACTCTGGCCGGGGGTCAGCAGACGCCGGGAGACACAGGAGGACGATGGGCTCAAACATGGAAGTAAATCCACCACAGAAGGACTCGGAGCGGTCCAGTCAGACTCCAGCGTGAACCCCGGAGATATTGCTAGAAAGATGCAGAAAGGTTAGCAGTTTACCAGCTTTGGCATGCTGGGCCGGGCTAACTTAACTGCAGTGTAAGACCTTACAACCTGAAGCAGAACACTTCAGTTAAACCGTTCACTCCTACAGACATGAGAGGCATCTCAACAGCCCTGATGACGGACCGACGTCTGGCACGTGATGGGATTTAACAAGAAGCCAGTTACACACTGCGGAATGATCCTGAAGAATAAATGATCCACTATACCAGTGTCATCAACAGCATGCACTTCTGTCTACAATGGTTAAAAGTTGAGGACAGAATGAATGCTGTACTTCTGTTCTCAATATGGAAGGTTTAACAATCCAAAACTCCATTATATCAGTACAATCAGACACAATCTAGAGTCATATACATATGCCACTAGACAGGCAACAAAGGGCCAGTTTTCACTTCCTAAGCCAAACACTAATTTCCTGAAGCATACAGTAAAATATAGATCAATGAAATCGTGGAATTCTTTACCACTATATGACTAAATTAACACAGAAATCAATATTCAAAAAGCAAATGAAGAAATACCTTGGAATATCATATGTATAGGATACCATACACACACTTATAATAATAATAATAATAATAATAAACTTTATTTATATAGCACCTTTCCTGTCATAGAATGCAACTCAAAGTGCTTTACATGTCAAGAGAAGATAAGCAAAGCAAGCAAATAAAAACAAAGCAGCTTTAAGACAGTGAAAAAAACAATATAGCAAACAGAATAAAACCAGCAATAAAAGCAATAGCAAAGAGCAAAAAGAGTAAAAGAGTAAAACAGGCACGGCAGTAAGCATAAATAGGGTCACACACAGGTAAGAACAAACCTTTAAAATTCAACTAAAAGCAAGAGTAAAAAGGTGGGTCTTGAGCTGTGCTTTAAATATGTCAACTGAGGATGCCTGTCTAAGGTGCACTGGAAGTTTATTCCAGGCTGTCGGGCCGTAGAAGCAGAAAGCTGCCTCGCCATGTCTTTTAGTTGCCATCCTCTTAGGCACTTGGAGCAAACCAGCGGTTGTGGACCTGAGATGGCGGCCTGGGACATATCTAGGTAGGCAGTCGAGGAGGTAGGAAGGTGCTAGTCCATTTAAGGCTTTATAAACCAGTAAGAGAATTTTAAAATCAATCCTAAAAACTACTGGAAGCCAATGTAGTGAGGCTAAAACAGGGGTAATGTGTTCTCTCATTTTGGTTCTGGTTAAAATTCTTGCTGCTGCGTTCTGGACTATTTGAAGCCGGTCTGACGTTTTTTTTGGTAAGCCACAAAATAGTGCATTGCAGTAATCAATGCGGGAGAAAACAAATGCATGGACCAGTGTTTTTGCATCAACCAGAGACAGATATGATCTAATGCGTGCAATATTTCTAAGGTGAAAGAATGCGGTTTTGGTAATGAAATTCATATGCGCATTGAAATTTAGGTCAGAGTCAATGATAACCCCCAGGTTCCTTACTGTATGGTTATTTGCTACAGTTAGGTTACCAAGTCTGTTTTTAATTAATTCTTTTTGCTCATTGGAGCCAACTATGAGAACTTCAGTTTTGTCCTCATTTAATTTGAGGAAATTTTCACTCATCCAGCATGTAATGGTAGAGAGACAGGTCAACAATGGATCAAGGGCAGAGGGGTCATCCGGAGCTACGGAGAGATAAAGCTGAGTATCGTCAGCATAAAAATGAAAGTTCACTCCATGAGCACTAATAAGCTCTCCCAGGGGCAGTATATACAGAGAGAACAAAAGAGGGCCCAGAATTGAGCCCTGTGGAATACCAGAGCTAATTATGTGAGTGTCTGAGACAGAGTCAGCTAGATTGACAAAATATCTTCTTCCCGACAGGTATGAGGAGAACCAGGATAGGGCTGTGCCTGATAGACCTACCCAGTAGTTCAGACGTTGTATGAGAATTGAGTGGTCAATAGTATCAAACGCAGCTGTTAGGTCTAGGAGTAGAAGAACAGACACATGCTTCTTATCTGCGGATACTCTAAGGTCATTGAGTACTTTTAGAAGCGCCGTTTCGGTGCTATGTCCCTTCCTAAATCCAGATTGCAGTTTGTTATGAACCATATTTTCCTGAAGGAAGACATCAAGTTGATGGTAGATTATTTTTTCCAGAACCTTGCCTAAGAAGGGCAAATTAGAAATGGGTCTGTAATTGCCAAGCACAGTGGGATCAAGGTTGTGTTTTTTGAGGAGGGGTTTAACCACAGCTGTTTTCAGAGAATCTGGAAAAACACCTGAATGAATGGAACTGTTTACAATTCTGAGGATGTCACCAATAATACTGTCTAAAACAGTTTTGAGAAAGTGTGTTGGAATAGTATCGAGTGAACATGAGGATGATGTCATCTGTGAAATTGTGTTTCGAACTTCCTCCTCATCAACTGCAGAAAAAGATGCAAGGCTTCCCCTTGGGGGATCAGTAGGCCTGCTTGCACTCATGGCAGCGTGAGCTCCATTCACAATGCCAGCTCTGATGTTAATAATTTTGTTATCAAAGAATGATGCAAACTCATTGCATTTGGCTACAGAGGCAGGTAGTGACTGTTTGTAGGACTGAGGTGGGTTGAGAATATGTTCAATGGTGGAGAATAGGACCCTGGGATTGTTCTTGTTCTCATTGATAATGGCAGAGAAGTGTGCCTGTCTTGCCGAGCGCCGGGCTTTGTTATATGCAGCTGTTGATGACCTGAGAATTTCTAAGTTAACAGTGAGTTTGTTTTTTCTCCAAGCCCGTTCTGCTCTGCGACACTCTTTCTTGAGTGAGCACGTATGCTCATTTACCCAGGGTGTTACTCTGGAGTGATGTTTCTTTTTAGTTTTTAGAGGAGCCACTATGTTGATAGCAGATTCTATTTTTAGATTAAAATGTTGTACCAAAACGTTCACTAAGGGGGTAGAGGGCAGGGGAGTGGCGCATGCGAGATGACGAGAAAAGTCATCAGCAGCAGATGGACTAAAATAGCGTTTTTTGATAGTAATTTCTGTGTTATTTTTCTCTAAAGCAGTGGCAGTCATGTTAAAACACACCAGGTAGTGGTCTGATAGCTCTGGCCTATAGATGGTTTGGTCAATGCAAATATTCAGACCTCTAGAAATTATCACATCCAGTGTGTGGCCGTGGTTATGAGTCGGACCCACAGTGTGCTGAATAAAATCGAAAGAGTGCAGGAGCTGAATAAAATCGATAGCCATGGTATCTGTGGCATTGTCCAAATGCAGATACATATATATACTGGACAGGGTGAGGTGTATTTTTGATCTGATTTTCATGGCCTAGATGATGTTTTACTGTATATTGGAATGTTTCATGTATGTTTTTTTTGTTTTAAGATAAAGATTTACATGTACGGTAAAGTTTAATGTAGATATGTTGTGTTATTTCGTCTTCTTTCTTTATGTCTTGTTTTTAACTGTATGTTTTAAATGTATTGTTTTTTAATGTGGACCCAGTAAGACTAGCTGTGTTTAAGGGCATAGCTAATGGGGATCCTTACAAATAAACAAAATAAACAGACTATAAATCTGCATTTCACCGTTAATCTTCATTTGGCCTAAATGAGGACAAATATTAACTAAATTAATGCGTAGGAGGAAATTACTCAGCCTTTTATTAGCACTTCTAAGAAATCATCTGTCAGGCCACGTTCACACATAGCCAGGAATTTACAAAAATGGATATTTCCCCCTCTACGTTTTGAAAAATACCACCATTTACACAAACCTGCATAAATACGCTGTTAAGGTGCTATGAGCAGCCAAACCTACAGGGGGCAGTGTAACGAGAAGCATAAAGTCATGCTAGCCAATCGGAATCCTGGAAAAAAACATCAACAAATGACACGAGTAACTTCCAGTTACTTCCAAGTAGGAACGAGACTCTTTCGTTTGGAGTGACAGAGAAGTGAAGTTACTTTTAAGTGTGACGTAAATATAAAACAAGTAAAATCAAGAAAATATTGACGGTGGCCTAACAAATTGTAAACACAGGTCGCACACATGACGCTGGTGACGTTTCTGTCGCATAATGTGACATTCTGAAGCCTAAATGTCAGTTTCCCTCTGTTTACAACAAGCGTGAAGGCGGAGTTTTTGCAAATCTCCAATTTGGCCGGAGTTTTCAGAAATGATCGTTTTTGGTGACTTTGGGCTTCGTTTTCATCTAAACGAACGGCCAAGACGCAAAAAACACCACAATTTTTTCTGTGTGTAAACGGGAGCTCAGACTGAAAAGTGACATCCCACCTGGCCGAACAGACTCCGCAGGTGCACCTTGGCGGCAGACAGCCGGGCCCGGTGGTGGTGCCGGTTCTGGGGTTTCCAGGACGACGACGCCGTCGACGGAGCCAGGTCCATGCTCTCCGTGCTGCCCTTGGGGTCCGGCGCCAGCTGGCTGTCGCTGTAGGCCCGGCAGCCCTCGCTGATGGCGGTCACCCGCAGCAGGTTCTGGTCCAGTTGGTCCTGTTTGCCCAGCCCGCTCAGATTCTGCACACTGACGCTGTGCTCCCGGGTCAGCTCGCCCCTGCCCCCGCCGGGGCTCGTCCGGGGCTCCTGGATGGAAGGGGGCGGCCCCCCCGCCCCCCCTGACCCCCCGTCCAGCTCATCCTTCGCCACGTAGGGGGCGTACGTGCCCGAGTCCCGCTTGGCTCCGCAGCAGGAGCTCTTCAGCGCCACCTTCTTCCACGGCAGGAAGTCCAGGTCCAGGAGGGATCCCTCCGAGCTGAATCTCCGCATGGTCAGCCAGGAAGGGACGGACGACGTGCCGGAGGAGGAAGTTCTGCTGAACAGTGAACAGACAGAAAACAGGTGAGTAAAGAGTAGAGCTGGGGATCGATTCAAATGTCGAGAATCGATTCGATTCCAATTGTTAAGATCCAGAATCGATGAGCAAGATTTGATTTGATTCCGATATTGATATTGATGTGGGTTAGTGTTATTAAAACTGTTTTTTGAGCTGTTGCATGAATTATATGAATTATATATACTGATATGAACAGATCCAGGGCAGCAAATAGAGGCCGTATGAAATCGGTTTTATTTTTTCCCACATTCCGTTTAAATTTTTTCCATTTTCGGTCTATTTTGGTTTTTAATTTTTGAGAATTCGGTTTTTAGGACATTATAAAAGTGCCAAGTAAATAAAGTAATGAAATATAGACAATTTATGCAATTATAACTGAAAACTTCATGTTTTCATAACTTTAAACATATTTAAAAGGTAAAAACATGGCACCAGTTATTCTTGTGTCCAACAAAACATTCCTTTTTTTGGGCATAAACAAAAAAAAATACCAAAAGTTGTAATGTAATGATGAAAAAAAAATCAATCTTTAGACATATGAATCGATTTTTAGGAATTGATATGAGAATTGATTTAGAATCGGAAAATCGATTTTTTCAACACAGGCCTAGTAAAGAGAAGGGTGAAAAGATCCGGCTGAAGATAAAAACGATGCAGACCAACTCAGGTTGAGCTAATGAGATAAATCACGCTAGTTAACGTGATTTCTCCTCCAGGATGAACCACTTACGGTTCGGAAGAGACTGAAACATTCACAGGACAGAGGGGAAGCTCACAGGCAAAAAAATAAATACATTAATTAAAAAAACATAATAAAGCTGAGAAATCATGACTCATTGAACTCTCAGATTTAATAATACGCTTAGAAACTAAAATATAAAAACTCAAAATCCATTTTTTGGAATGTGTAAATCTAACAAGAAAATAAGAATTTCTGGACCAATGAAATTGAAAAAGAATTCAAGAGCTGATAATTTTGTAAAAAAAGAAGAAAACATTAAAAATTCTGAATTCATAAAGACAGAATGCCACAAAACATGACATTTGATTTGGCAAACTCAAAAAATACAATAAAAAAAATAGTAATAAAGATTTTCATAACTGTAGATGAGGTAAGAAAACTAATGACAGTAAAAGATTCAGCACGAGTCTAAGACCCGGAGATCTTTCTCACAAACCGAACACTTGAACTTGAAATGTTGTTTTTAGTTGGTTCCAGAAGGAAACACTGTGATCTCCATGAGAGAATGTGAATGGGGGTAGGATTAAATAAGTTTAAAACTTCTTCTTACTCCTTTTTTGCACATGTAAACTAAGATATCAAGTGTTAAAGGATGACATTTTTTGTTTTGTTTTCTTAACTTCTCTTGAAGACTCCCACCCTGAACACACCCGTCCCAGGAGCCTACCTGTCCCCAGGTGGAGGTGAGGCGAGGTGAGCCGGCGCTCTGGCGGGGTTCCCACCTGGTTCCCACCTGGTTCCCACCTGGTTCCCACCTGCACCGATACAAATATTGTGCTTGATCTACTTAAAAAAAAAAAAAAGTCAACTTTTTGCATGAGATTATTATGTAGATCAAGAAAGACTAGTCTTTGTATAAACTACTTAATTTTTTTAATGTAAGTAAATAATACATTTTGCAAGTACAGACAAATTAATTGTGTTAAGTTTACTTTATTCATCAAAATTAAGTTGGCTTTACTTGCCAAAATTAAGTTGACTTTACTTGCAAATTAATTTTGT
Source organism: Cololabis saira (assembly GCF_033807715.1). Lineage (NCBI taxonomy): Eukaryota > Metazoa > Chordata > Actinopteri > Beloniformes > Belonidae > Cololabis > Cololabis saira. Next base: position 23,987,635 of record NC_084601.1, on the reverse strand, counting down.
ACATACTAAAAGTAGTTACAAGTAGTTTATTCAAAGACTAGTCTTTCTTGATCTACATAAAAATCCCATGCGAAAAAGTTGCCTTAATTGTTTTAAAGTAGATCAACCAAGATATTTTTTACTGTGGTGTTTTACTTAAACAAATAAAGCATGTTTCATCTAAACGTTGGTCAATCTTCCCAATAGATTATAATTGTTAAAGGAAAAGTAAATGCTTGTTGTTTGTGTGTAAATGAAAAGATTGCCTGGGATTACATAAATACTGCTTGTTAAGGAAAAAACGCACAATGTCTTGTTTTTTGAACAAATGCAGATTAAGTTCAAAACTAGATGTATTCATGTAAAGCAACAAACTTCATTTTTAATTGTTAATATCACAGATTTAAATATGTTATTTACAAGCGCTTTGATTTATTTTTTCCAGTGTGAAGCCTGAATTATGGTTCTGCGTTAAAACGACGGCGTACCCTACTCCGTAGGCTCTGCGTCGGTGTAACGCGGAACCATAAATCAGCCTTGAGGTAAGGTGAGGTGAGCCGGTGCTCCGGCGGGGTTCCGAGCTGGTCCCGACCTGGTTCCGACTTGATTCCGACCTGGTTCCCACCTGGTTCCGTGCCGCTCTGGTTGGAGCTCCGGGTCAGACCTGGATCAGCTGCTTCCAGTTCGGATCCTCACGCCGCTGACGCGGCTCGCTGCGCGTGTCCGTGCTGGTCCCGCGGGTCAGGACTCCAGACCATGGATGTATTAACTCCAGACTGCAGGACAGAAAACCCGGAACACCGGAAACCCAGCGCTCCCGTGCGGGTGTGAGGAGGAGCCGCTCCAGCGGGACTCCGCTCACGCACACGCCCCTGTGACGTGGGGAGGTGTGAGTCACACATGCATGTATTACATTAACACCTCTGGACTCTGCACGGCACAGCTGCAAAGGAGTCATTTGCTGCGCGTGCACGTGGAGAACAGGACGTTGATGAAAACAAACTTTTTTTTAAAAAACAAAATGCACTCCAATAAAAGAATAATGATAAGGAATAATTTGTTGTGGGTGGTACCGGAAAAAGTAATTCAAAATCTCCAGAGAGTGAGGCCGAGCAAAATAATCAAACGGTCTCTCTGAGTCTGAGTGTCTGTCTGTGTCCTCCATTGGCCTTTACTGCTCCCTGGACTTGGACTTGGCCATGAACACACTCCTGCAGCCACTAACACAATCCTGCAGCCACTAACGCATTCCTGCAGCCACTAACACACTCCTGCAGCCACTAACGCATTCCTGCAGCCACTAACGCATTCCTGCAGCCACTAACACACTCCTGCAGCCACTAACGCATTCCTGCAGCCACAAACACACTCCTGCAGCCACTAACGCATTCCTGCAGACAAAAACACACTCCTGCAGCCACTAACGCATTCCTGCAGACAAAAACACACTCCTGCAGCCACTAACACACTCCTGCAGCCACAAAAAAAACTCCTGCAGCCACTAACACACTCCTGCAGCCACTAACACACCTGCAGCCACTAACACACTCCTGCAGCCACTAACACACTCCTGCAGCCACTAACACACTCCTGCAGCCACTAACACACTCCTGCAGCAACAAACACACTCCTGCAGCCACTAACACACTCCTGCAGCAACAAACACACTCCTGCAACCACTAACACACTCCTGCAGTCACCAAACACACTCCTGCAGCCCCAAACACACTCCTGCAGCCATGAACACACTCCTGCAGCCACTAACACACTCCTGCAGCCACAAACACACTCCTGCAACCACTAACACACTCCTGCAACCACTAACACACTCCTGCAGCCACACACACACTCCCGCAGTCACCAAACACACTCCTGCAGTCACCAAACACACTCCTGCAGCCCAAAACACACTCCTGCAGCCACTAACACACTCCTGCAGCCACTAACGCATTCCTGCAGACAAAAACACACTCCTGCAGCCACAAACACACTCTTGCAGCCACGAACACTCTCCTGCAGCCACTAACGCATTCCTGCAGCCACAAACACACTCCTGCAGCCACTAACGCATTCCTGCAGCCACAAACACACTCCTGCAGCCAAAAACACACTCCTGCAGCCACAAACACACTCCTGCAGCCACTAACTCACTCCTGCAGCCACTAACACACTCCTGCAGCCACGAACACACTCCTGCAGCCCAAACACACTCCTGCAGCCCAAACACACTCCTGCAGCCACAAACACACTCCTGCAGCCAAAAACAAAGTCCTGCAGCCACTAACGCATTCCTGCAGCCAAAGACACACTCCTGCAGCCACTAACGCATTCCTGCAGCCAAAAACACACTCCTGCAGCCACTAACACACTCCTGCAGCCACAAACACACTCCTGCAGCCACTAACGCATTCCTGCAGCCACAAACACACTCCTGCAGCCACTAACGCATTCCTGCAGCCACAAACTCCTGCAGCCACAAACACACTCCTGCAGCCACTAACGCATTCCTGCAGCCACTAACACACTCCTGCAGCCACTAACACACTCCTGCAACCGTGAACACACTCCTGCAGCCACAAACACACTCCTGCAGCCACTAACACACTCCTGCAGCCATGAACACACTCCTGCAGCCCAAACACACTCCTGCAGCCACAAACACACTCCTGCAGCCACTAACACACTCCTGCAGCCACTAACACACTACCGCAGCCCAAACACAGTCCTGCAGCCCAAACACACTCCTGCAGCCACAAACACACTCCTGCAGCCCAAACACACTCCTGCAGCCATGAACACACTCCTGCAGCCACAAACACACTCCTGCAGCCACAAACACACTCCTGCAGCCACAAATACACTCCTGCAGCCACAAACACACTCCTGCAGCCAAAAACACACTCCTGCAGACACCAAACACACTCCTGCAGCCAAAAACACACTCCTGCAGCCACAAACACACTCCTGCAGCCACTAACACACTCCTGCAGCCACAAACACACTCCTGCAGCCACAAACACACTCCTGCAGCCACAAACACACTCCTGCAGCCACAAACACACTCCTGCAGCCATGAACACACTCCTGCAGCCACAAACACACTCCTGCAGCCACAAACACACTCCTGCAGCCACAAACACACTCCTGCAGCCCAAACACACTCCTGCAGCCAAAAACACACTCCTGCAGACACCAAACACACTCCTGCAGCCCAAACACACTCCTGCAGACACCAAACACACTCCTGCAGCCACAAACACACTCCTGCAGCCACAAACACACTCCTGCAGCCACTAACGCATTCCTGCAGCCAAAAACACACTCCTGCAGCCACTAACACACTCCTGCAGCCACTAACACACTCCTGCAGCCACTAACACACTCCTGCAGCCACACACACACTCCTGCAGCCACTAACGCATTCCTGCAGCCAAAAACACACTCCTGCAGCCACTAACGCTTTCCTGCAGCCACAAACACACTCCTGCAGCCACTAACACACTCCTGCAGCCACTAACACACTCCTGCAGCCACACACACACTCCTGCAGCCATGAACACACTCCTGCAGCCACTAACACACTCCTGCAGCCACACACACACTCCTGCAGCCACTAACACACTCCTGCAGCCACAAACACACTCCTGCAGCCACTAACACACTCCTGCAGCCATGAACACACTCCTGCAGCCACTAACACACTCCTGCAGCCGTGAACACACTCCTGCAGCCATGAACACACTCCTGCAGCCGTGAACACACTCCTGCAGCCATGAACACACTCCTGCAGCCACTGACACACTCCTGCAGCCATGAACACACTCCTGCAGCCACTGACACACTCCTGCAACCATGAACACACTCCTGCAGCCCAAACACACTCCTGCAGCCACAAACACACTCCTGCAGCCACTAACACACTCCTGCAGCCACTAACACACTACCGCAGCCCAAACACACTCCTGCAGCCCAAACACACTCCTGCAGCCACAAACACACTCCTGCAGCCCAAACACACTCCTGCAGCCATGAACACACTCCTGCAGCCACAAACACACTCCTGCAGCCACAAACACACTCCTGCAGCCACAAATACACTCCTGCAGCCACAAACACACTCCTGCAGCCAAAAACACACTCCTGCAGACACCAAACACACTCCTGCAGACACCAAACACACTCCTGCAGCCAAAAACACACTCCTGCAGCCACAAACACACTCCTGCAGCCACTAACACACTCCTGCAGCCACAAACACACTCCTGCAGCCACAAACACACTCCTGCAGCCACAAACACACTCCTGCAGCCATGAACACACTCCTGCAGCCACAAACACACTCCTGCAGCCACAAACACACTCCTGCAGCCACAAACACACTCCTGCAGCCCAAACACACTCCTGCAGCCAAAAACACACTCCTGCAGACACCAAACACACTCCTGCAGCCACTGACACACTCCTGCAACCATGAACACACTCCTGCAGCCCAAACACACTCCTGCAGCCACAAACACACTCCTGCAGCCACTAACACACTCCTGCAGCCACTAACACACTACCGCAGCCCAAACACACTCCTGCAGCCCAAACACACTCCTGCAGCCACAAACACACTCCTGCAGCCCAAACACACTCCTGCAGCCATGAACACACTCCTGCAGCCACAAACACACTCCTGCAGCCACAAACACACTCCTGCAGCCACAAATACACTCCTGCAGCCACAAACACACTCCTGCAGCCAAAAACACACTCCTGCAGACACCAAACACACTCCTGCAGACACCAAACACACTCCTGCAGCCAAAAACACACTCCTGCAGCCACAAACACACTCCTGCAGCCACTAACACACTCCTGCAGCCACAAACACACTCCTGCAGCCACAAACACACTCCTGCAGCCACAAACACACTCCTGCAGCCATGAACACACTCCTGCAGCCACAAACACACTCCTGCAGCCACAAACACACTCCTGCAGCCACAAACACACTCCTGCAGCCCAAACACACTCCTGCAGCCAAAAACACACTCCTGCAGACACCAAACACACTCCTGCAGACACCAAACACACTCCTGCAGCCAAAAACACACTCCTGCAGCCACAAACACACTCCTGCAGCCACTAACACACTCCTGCAGCCACAAACACACTCCTGCAGCCACTAACACACTCCTGCAGCCACACACACACTCCTGCAGCCATGAACACACTCCTGCAGCCACTAACACACTCCTGCAGCCACACACACACTCCTGCAGCCACAAACACACTACTGCAGCCACAAACACACTCCTGCAGCCCAAACACACCCCTGCAGCCACACACATACTCCTGCAGCCACACACACACTCCTGCAGCCACTAACACACTCCTGCAGCCGTGAACACACTCATGCAGCCAAGAACACACTCCTGCAGCCACACACACACTCCTGCAGCCACTAACACACTCCTGCAGCCATGAACACCCCCCTGCAGCCACACACACACACTCCTGCAGCCACAAACACACTCCTGCAGCCATGAACACACTCCTGCAGCCACAAACACACTCCTGCAGCCACAAACACACTCCTGCAGCCACAAACACACTCCTGCAGCCCAAACACACTCCTGCAGCCAAAAACACACTCCTGCAGACACCAAACACACTCCTGCAGCCCAAACACACTCCTGCAGACACCAAACACACTCCTGCAGCCACAAACACACTCCTGCAGCCACAAACACACTCCTGCAGCCACTAACGCATTCCTGCAGCCAAAAACACACTCCTGCAGCCACTAACACACTCCTGCAGCCACTAACACACTCCTGCAGCCACTAACACACTCCTGCAGCCACACACACACTCCTGCAGCCACTAACGCATTCCTGCAGCCAAAAACACACTCCTGCAGCCACTAACGCTTTCCTGCAGCCACAAACACACTCCTGCAGCCACTAACACACTCCTGCAGCCACTAACACACTCCTGCAGCCACACACACACTCCTGCAGCCACACACACACTCCTGCAGCCATGAACACACTCCTGCAGCCACTAACACACTCCTGCAGCCACACACACACTCCTGCAGCCACTAACACACTCCTGCAGCCACAAACACACTCCTGCAGCCACTAACACACTCCTGCAGCCATGAACACACTCCTGCAGCCACTAACACACTCCTGCAGCCGTGAACACACTCCTGCAGCCATGAACACACTCCTGCAGCCGTGAACACACTCCTGCAGCCATGAACACACTCCTGCAGCCACTGACACACTCCTGCAGCCATGAACACACTCCTGCAGCCACTGACACACTCCTGCAACCATGAACACACTCCTGCAGCCCAAACACACTCCTGCAGCCACAAACACACTCCTGCAGCCACTAACACACTCCTGCAGCCACTAACACACTACCGCAGCCCAAACACACTCCTGCAGCCCAAACACACTCCTGCAGCCACAAACACACTCCTGCAGCCCAAACACACTCCTGCAGCCATGAACACACTCCTGCAGCCACAAACACACTCCTGCAGCCACAAACACACTCCTGCAGCCACAAATACACTCCTGCAGCCACAAACACACTCCTGCAGCCAAAAACACACTCCTGCAGACACCAAACACACTCCTGCAGACACCAAACACACTCCTGCAGCCAAAAACACACTCCTGTAGCCACAAACACACTCCTGCAGCCACTAACACACTCCTGCAGCCACAAACACACTCCTGCAGCCACAAACACACTCCTGCAGCCACAAACACACTCCTGCAGCCATGAACACACTCCTGCAGCCACAAACACACTCCTGCAGCCACAAACACACTCCTGCAGCCACAAACACACTCCTGCAGCCCAAACACACTCCTGCAGCCAAAAACACACTCCTGCAGACACCAAACACACTCCTGCAGACACCAAACACACTCCTGCAGCCAAAAACACACTCCTGCAGCCACAAACACACTCCTGCAGCCACTAACACACTCCTGCAGCCACAAACACACTCCTGCAGCCACTAACACACTCCTGCAGCCACACACACAATCCTGCAGCCATGAACACACTCCTGCAGCCACTAACACACTCCTGCAGCCACACACACACTCCTGCAGCCACAAACACACTACTGCAGCCACAAACACACTCCTGCAGCCCAAATACACCCCTGCAGCCACACACATACTCCTGCAGCCACACACACACTCATGCAGCCACTAACACACTCCTGCAGCCGTGAACACACTCCTGCAGCCAAGAACACACTCCTGCAGCCACACACACTCCTGCAGCCACTAACACACTCCTGCAGCCGTGAACACCCCCCTGCAGCCACACACACACACTCCTGCAGCCACACACACACTCCTGCAGCCACTAACACACTCCTGCAGCCACAAACACACTCCTGCAGCCACACACACACTCCTGCAGCCACACACACACTCCTGCAGCCACTAACACACTCCTGCAGCCACAAACACACTCCTGCAGCCACAAACACACTCCTGCAGCCATGAACACACTCCTGCAGCCACACACACACACTCCTGGAGCCACTGACACATTCCTGCAGCCACACACACACTCCTGCAGCCACTAACACACTCCTGCAGCCACTAACACACTCCTGCAGCCACTAACACACTCCTGCAGCCACAAACACACTCCTGCAGCCACTAACACACTCCTGCAGCCATGAACACACTCTTGCAGCCACAAACACACTCCTGCAGCCATAAACACACTCCTGCAGCCATAAACACACTCCTGCAGCCACGAACACACTCCTGCAGCCATGAACACACTCCTGCAGCCACAAACACACTCCTGCAGCCATGAACACACTCCTGCAGCCATGAACACACTCCTGCAGCCACAAACACACTCCTGCAGCCACCGACACACTCCTGCAGCCATGAACACACTCCTGCAGCCACAAACACACTCCTGCAGCCACAAACACACTCCTGCAGCAACTAACACACTCCTGCAGCTATGAACACACTCCTGCAGCCACTGACACACTCCTGCAGCCACTGACACACTCCTGCAGCCACTAACACACTCCTGCAGCCACTAACATGCTCCTGCAGCCATGAACACACTCCTGCAGCCACTAACACACTCCTGCAGCCACAAACACACTCCTGCAGCCACACACACACTCCTGCAGCCACACACACAATCCTGCAGCCACTAACGCATTCCTGCAGCCACTAACACACTCCTGCAGCCACTAACGCATTCCTGCAGCCACTAACGCATTCCTGCAGCCACTAACACACTCCTGCAGCAACAAACACACTCCTGCAACCACTAACACACTCCTGCAGTCACCAAACACACTCCTGCAGCCCCAAACACACTCCTGCAGCCATGAACACACTCCTGCAGCCACAAACACACTCCTGCAGCCACAAACACACTCCTGCAGCCACAAACACACTCCTGCAACCACTAACACACTCCTGCAACCACTAACACACTCCTGCAGCCACACACACACTCCCGCAGTCACCAAACACACTCCTGCAGTCACCAAACACACTCCTGCAGCCCAAAACACACTCCTGCAGCCACTAACACACTCCTGCAGCCACTAACGCATTCCTGCAGACAAAAACACACTCCTGCAGCCACAAACACACTCTTGCAGCCACGAACACTCTCCTGCAGCCACTAACGCATTCCTGCAGCCACAAACACACTCCTGCAGCCACTAACGCATTCCTGCAGCCACAAACACACTCCTGCAGCCAAAAACACACTCCTGCAGCCACAAACACACTCCTGCAGCCACTAACTCACTCCTGCAGCCACTAACACACTCCTGCAGCCACGAACACACTCCTGCAGCCCAAACACACTCCTGCAGCCCAAACACACTCCTGCAGCCCAAACACACTCCTGCAGCCACAAACACACTCCTGCAGCCAAAAACACAGTCCTGCAGCCACTAACGCATTCCTGCAGCCAAAGACACACTCCTGCAGCCACTAACGCATTCCTGCAGCCAAAAACACACTCCTGCAGCCACTAACACACTCCTGCAGCCACAAACACACTCCTGCAGCCACTAACGCATTCCTGCAGCCACAAACACACTCCTGCAGCCACTAACGCATTCCTGCAGCCACAAACACACTCCTGCAGCCACAAACACACTCCTGCAGCCACTAACGCATTCATGCAGCCACTAACACACTCCTGCAGCCACTAACACACTCCTGCAACCGTGAACACACTCCTGCAGCCACAAACACACTCCTGCAGCCACTAACACACTCCTGCAGCCATGAACACACTCCTGCAGCCCAAACACACTCCTGCAGCCACAAACACACTCCTGCAGCCACTAACACACTCCTGCAGCCACTAACACACTACCGCAGCCCAAACACAGTCCTGCAGCCCAAACACACTCCTGCAGCCACAAACACACTCCTGCAGCCCAAACACACTCCTGCAGCCATGAACACACTCCTGCAGCCACAAACACACTCCTGCAGCCACAAACACACTCCTGCAGCCACAAATACACTCCTGCAGCCACAAACACACTCCTGCAGCCAAAAACACACTCCTGCAGACACCAAACACACTCCTGCAGCCAAAAACACACTCCTGCAGCCACAAACACACTCCTGCAGCCACTAACACACTCCTGCAGCCACAAACACACTCCTGCAGCCACAAACACACTCCTGCAGCCACAAACACACTCCTGCAGCCATGAACACACTCCTGCAGCCACAAACACACTCCTGCAGCCACAAACACACTCCTGCAGCCACAAACACACTCCTGCAGCCCAAACACACTCCTGCAGCCAAAAACACACTCCTGCAGACACCAAACACACTCCTGCAGCCCAAACACACTCCTGCAGACACCAAACACACTCCTGCAGCCACAAACACACTCCTGCAGCCACAAACACACTCCTGCAGCCACAAACACACTCCTGCAGCCACTAACGCATTCCTGCAGCCAAAAACACACTCCTGCAGCCACTAACACACTCCTGCAGCCACTAACACACTCCTGCAGCCACTAACACACTCCTGCAGCCACACACACACTCCTGCAGCCACTAACGCATTCCTGCAGCCAAAAACACACTCCTGCAGCCACTAACGCTTTCCTGCAGCCACAAACACACTCCTGCAGCCACTAACACACTCCTGCAGCCACACACACACTCCTGCAGCCATGAACACACTCCTGCAGCCACTAACACACTCCTGCAGCCACACACACACTCCTGCAGCCACTAACACACTCCTGCAGCCACAAACACACTCCTGCAGCCACTAACACACTCCTGCAGCCATGAACACACTCCTGCAGCCACTAACACACTCCTGCAGCCGTGAACACACTCCTGCAGCCATGAACACACTCCTGCAGCCGTGAACACACTCCTGCAGCCATGAACACACTCCTGCAGCCACTGACACACTCCTGCAGCCATGAACACACTCCTGCAGCCACAAACACACTCCTGCAGCCACTAACACACTCCTGCAGCCACTAACACACTACCGCAGCCCAAACACACTCCTGCAGCCCAAACACACTCCTGCAGCCACAAACACACTCCTGCAGCCCAAACACACTCCTGCAGCCATGAACACACTCCTGCAGCCACAAACACACTCCTGCAGCCACAAACACACTCCTGCAGCCACAAATACACTCCTGCAGCCACAAACACACTCCTGCAGCCAAAAACACACTCCTGCAGACACCAAACACACTCCTGCAGACACCAAACACACTCCTGCAGCCAAAAACACACTCCTGCAGCCACTGACACATTCCTGCAGCCACACACACACTCCTGCAGCCACTAACACACTCCTGCAGCCACTAACACACTCCTGCAGCCACTAACACACTCCTGCAGCCACAAACACACTCCTGCAGCCACTAACACACTCCTGCAGCCATGAACACACTCTTGCAGCCACAAACACACTCCTGCAGCCATAAACACACTCCTGCAGCCATAAACACACTCCTGCAGCCACGAACACACTCCTGCAGCCATGAACACACTCCTGCAGCCACAAACACACTCCTGCAGCCACGAACACACTCCTGCAGCCATGAACACACTCCTGCAGCCATAAACACACTCCTGCAGCCACTAACACACTCCTGCAGCCATGAACACACTCCTGCAGCCACAAACACACTCCTGCAGCCACTAACACACTCCTGCAGCAACTAACACACTCCTGCAGCTATGAACACACTCCTGCAGCCACTGACACACTCCTGCAGCCACTGACACACTCCTGCAGCCACTAAAACACTCCTGCAGCCACTAACATGCTCCTGCAGCCATGAACACACTCCTGCAGCCACTAACACACTCCTGCAGCCACAAACACACTCCTGCAGCCACAAACACACTCCTGCAGCCACAAACACACTCCTGCAGCCACTGACACACTCCTGCAGCCACTAACTCACTCCTGCAGCCACTAACACACTCCTGCAGCCACGAACACACTCCTGCAGCCCAAACACACTCCTGCAGCCCAAACACACTCCTGCAGCCACAAACACACTCCTGCAGCCAAAAACACAGTCCTGCAGCCACTAACGCATTCCTGCAGCCAAAGACACACTCCTGCAGCCACTAACGCATTCCTGCAGCCAAAAACACACTCCTGCAGCCACTAACACACTCCTGCAGCCACAAACACACTCCTGCAGCCACAAACACACTCCTGCAGCCATGAACACACTCCTGCAGCCACAAACACACTCCTGCAGCCACAAACACACTCCTGCAGCCACCGACACACTCCTGCAGCCATGAACACACTCCTGCAGCCACAAACACACTCCTGCAGCCACAAACACACTCCTGCAGCCACTGACACATTCCTGCAGCCACTAACACACTCCTGCAGCCACTGACACATTCCTGCAGCCATGAACACACTCCTGCAGCCACTAACACACTCCTGCAGCCACTAACACACTCCTGCAGCTATGAACACACTCCTGCAGCCACTAACACACTCCTGCAGCCACAAACACACTCCTGCAGCCACAAACACACTCCTGCAGCCACACACACACTCCTGCAGCCACACACACAATCCTGCAGCCACTAACGCATTCCTGCAGCCACTAACACACTCCTGCAGCCACTAACGCATTCCTGCAGCCACTAACGCATTCCTGCAGCCACTAACACACTCCTGCAGCCACTAACGCATTCCTGCAGCCACAAACACACTCCTGCAGCCACTAACGCATTCCTGCAGACAAAAACACACTCCTGCAGCCACTAACACACCTGCAGCCACTAACACACTCCTGCAGCCACTAACACACTCCTGCAGCCACTAACACACTCCTGCAGCCACTAACACACTCCTGCAGCAACAAACACACTCCTGCAGCCACTAACACACTCCTGCAGCAACAAACACACTCCTGCAACCACTAACACACTCCTGCAGTCACCAAACACACTCCTGCAGCCCCAAACACACTCCTGCAGCCATGAACACACTCCTGCAGCCACTAACACACTCCTGCAGCCACAAACACACTCCTGCAGCCACAAACACACTCCTGCAACCACTAACACACTCCTGCAACCACTAACACACTCCTGCAGCCACACACACACTCCCGCAGTCACCAAACACACTCCTGCAGTCACCAAACACACTCCTGCAGCCCAAAACACACTCCTGCAGCCACTAACACACTCCTGCAGCCACTAACGCATTCCTGCAGACAAAAACACACTCCTGCAGCCACAAACACACTCTTGCAGCCACGAACACTCTCCTGCAGCCACTAACGCATTCCTGCAGCCACAAACACACTCCTGCAGCCACTAACGCATTCCTGCAGCCACAAACACACTCCTGCAGCCAAAAACACACTCCTGCAGCCACAAACACACTCCTGCAGCCACTAACTCACTCCTGCAGCCACTAACACACTCCTGCAGCCACGAACACACTCCTGCAGCCCAAACACACTCCTGCAGCCCAAACACACTCCTGCAGCCACAAACACACTCCTGCAGCCAAAAACACAGTCCTGCAGCCACTAACGCATTCCTGCAGCCAAAGACACACTCCTGCAGCCACTAACGCATTCCTGCAGCCAAAAACACACTCCTGCAGCCACTAACACACTCCTGCAGCCACAAACACACTCCTGCAGCCACTAACGCATTCCTGCAGCCACAAACACACTCCTGCAGCCACTAACGCATTCCTGCAGCCACAAACACACTCCTGCAGCCACAAACACACTCCTGCAGCCACTAACGCATTCCTGCAGCCACTAACACACTCCTGCAGCCACTAACACACTCCTGCAACCGTGAACACACTCCTGCAGCCACAAACACACTCCTGCAGCCACTAACACACTCCTGCAGCCATGAACACACTCCTGCAGCCCAAACACACTCCTGCAGCCACAAACACACTCCTGCAGCCACTAACACACTCCTGCAGCCACTAACACACTACCGCAGCCCAAACACAGTCCTGCAGCCCAAACACACTCCTGCAGCCACAAACACACTCCTGCAGCCCAAACACACTCCTGCAGCCATGAACACACTCCTGCAGCCACAAACACACTCCTGCAGCCACAAACACACTCCTGCAGCCACAAATACACTCCTGCAGCCACAAACACACTCCTGCAGCCAAAAACACACTCCTGCAGACACCAAACACACTCCTGCAGCCAAAAACACACTCCTGCAGCCACAAACACACTCCTGCAGCCACTAACACACTCCTGCAGCCACAAACACACTGCTGCAGCCACAAACACACTCTTGCAGCCACAAACACACTCCTGCAGCCATGAACACACTCCTGCAGCCACAAACACACTCCTGCAGCCACAAACACACTCCTGCAGCCACAAACACACTCCTGCAGCCCCAAACACACTCCTGCAGCCAAAAACACACTCCTGCAGACACCAAACACACTCCTGCAGCCCAAACACACTCCTGCAGACACCAAACACACTCCTGCAGCCACAAACACACTCCTGCAGCCACAAACACACTCCTGCAGCCACAAACACACTCCTGCAGCCACTAACGCATTCCTGCAGCCAAAAACACACTCCTGCAGCCACTAACACACTCCTGCAGCCACTAACACACTCCTGCAGCCACTAACACACTCCTGCAGCCACACACACACTCGTGCAGCCACTAACGCATTCCTGCAGCCAAAAACACACTCCTGCAGCCACTAACGCTTTCCTGCAGCCACAAACACACTCCTGCAGCCACTAACACACTCCTGCAGCCACACACACACTCCTGCAGCCATGAACACACTCCTGCAGCCACTAACACACTCCTGCAGCCACACACACACTCCTGCAGCCACTAACACACTCCTGCAGCCACAAACACACTCCTGCAGCCACTAACACACTCCTGCAGCCATGAACACACTCCTGCAGCCACTAACACACTCCTGCAGCCGTGAACACACTCCTGCAGCCATGAACACACTCCTGCAGCCGTGAACACACTCCTGCAGCCATGAACACACTCCTGCAGCCACTGACACACTCCTGCAGCCATGAACACACTCCTGCAGCCACTGACACACTCCTGCAACCATGAACACACTCCTGCAGCCCAAACACACTCCTGCAGCCACAAACACACTCCTGCAGCCACTAACACACTCCTGCAGCCACTAACACACTACCGCAGCCCAAACACACTCCTGCAGCCCAAACACACTCCTGCAGCCACAAACACACTCCTGCAGCCCAAACACACTCCTGCAGCCATGAACACACTCCTGCAGCCACAAACACACTCCTGCAGCCACAAACACACTCCTGCAGCCACAAATACACTCCTGCAGCCACAAATACACTCCTGCAGCCACAAACACACTCCTGCAGCCAAAAACACACTCCTGCAGCCACAAACACACTCCTGCAGCCACAAACACACTCCTGCAGCCATGAACACACTCCTGCAGCCACAAACACACTCCTGCAGCCACAAACACACTCCTGCAGCCACAAACACACTCCTGCAGCCCAAACACACTCCTGCAGCCAAAAACACACTCCTGCAGACACCAAACACACTCCTGCAGACACCAAACACACTCCTGCAGCCAAAAACACACTCCTGCAGCCACAAACACACTCCTGCAGCCACTAACACACTCCTGCAGCCACAAACACACTCCTGCAGCCACTAACACACTCCTGCAGCCACACACACACTCCTGCAGCCATGAACACACTCCTGCAGCCACTAACACACTCCTGCAGCCACACACACACTCCTGCAGCCACAAACACACTACTGCAGCCACAAACACACTCCTGCAGCCCAAACACACCCCTGCAGCCACACACATACTCCTGCAGCCACACACACACTCCTGCAGCCACTAACACACTCCTGCAGCCGTGAACACACTCCTGCAGTCACAAACACACTCCTGCAGCCAAGAACACACTCCTGCAGCCACACACACACTCCTGCAGCCACTAACACACTCCTGCAGCCGTGAACATCCCCCTGCAGCCACACACACACACTCCTGCAGCCACACACACACTCCTGCAGCCACTAACACACTCCTGCAGCCACAAACACACTCCTGCAGCCACACACACACTCCTGCAGCCACACACACACTCCTGCAGCCACTAACACACTCCTGCAGCCACAAACACACTCCTGCAGCCACAAACACACTCCTGCAGCCATGAACACACTCCTGCAGCCACACACACACACTCCTGCAGCCACTGACACATTCCTGCAGCCACACACACACTCCTGCAGCCACTAACACACTCCTGCAGCCACTAACACACTCCTGCAGCCACAAACACACTCCTGCAGCCACTAACACACTCCTGCAGCCATGAACACACTCTTGCAGCCACAAACACACTCCTGCAGCCATAAACACACTCCTGCAGCCATAAACACACTCCTGCAGCCACGAACACACTCCTGCAGCCATGAACACACTCCTGCAGCCACAAACACACTCCTGCAGCCACGAACACACTCCTGCAGCCACAAACACACTCCTGCAGCCACAAACACACTCCTGCAGCCATGAACACATTCCTGCAGCCACAAACACACTCCTGCAGCCACTAACGCATTCCTGCAGCCACAAACACACTCCTGCAGCCACAAACACACTCCTGCAGCCACTAACGCATTCCTGCAGCCACTAACACACTCCTGCAGCCACTAACACACTCCTGCAACCGTGAACACACTCCTGCAGCCACAAACACACTCCTGCAGCCACTAACACACTCCTGCAGCCATGAACACACTCCTGCAGCCCAAACACACTCCTGCAGCCACAAACACACTCCTGCAGCCACCAACACACTCCTGCAGCCACTAACACACTACCGCAGCCCAAACACAGTCCTGCAGCCCAAACACACTCCTGCAGCCACAAACACACTCCTGCAGCCCAAACACACTCCTGCAGCCATGAACACACTCCTGCAGCCACAAACACACTCCTGCAGCCACAAACACACTCCTGCAGCCACAAATACACTCCTGCAGCCACACACACACTCCTGCAGCCAAAAACACACTCCTGCAGCCACTAACACACTCCTGCAGCCACACACACACTCCTGCAGCCACAAACACACTACTGCAGCCACAAACACACTCCTGCAGCCCAAACACACCCCTGCAGCCACACACATACTCCTGCAGCCACACACACACTCCTGCAGCCACTAACACACTCCTGCAGCCGTGAACACACTCCTGCAGTCACAAACACACTCCTGCAGCCAAGAACACACTCCTGCAGCCACACACACACTCCTGCAGCCACTAACACACTCCTGCAGCCGTGAACATCCCCCTGCAGCCACACACACACACTCCTGCAGCCACACACACACTCCTGCAGCCACTAACACACTCCTGCAGCCACAAACACACTCCTGCAGCCACACACACACTCCTGCAGCCACACACACACTCCTGCAGCCACTAACACACTCCTGCAGCCACAAACACACTCCTGCAGCCACAAACACACTCCTGCAGCCATGAACACACTCCTGCAGCCACACACACACACTCCTGCAGCCACTGACACATTCCTGCAGCCACACACACACTCCTGCAGCCACTAACACACTCCTGCAGCCACTAACACACTCCTGCAGCCACAAACACACTCCTGCAGCCACTAACACACTCCTGCAGCCATGAACACACTCTTGCAGCCACAAACACACTCCTGCAGCCATAAACACACTCCTGCAGCCATAAACACACTCCTGCAGCCACGAACACACTCCTGCAGCCATGAACACACTCCTGCAGCCACAAACACACTCCTGCAGCCACGAACACACTCCTGCAGCCACAAACACACTCCTGCAGCCACGAACACACTCCTGCAGCCATGAACACATTCCTGCAGCCACAAACACACTCCTGCAGCCACTAACGCATTCCTGCAGCCACAAACACACTCCTGCAGCCACAAACACACTCCTGCAGCCACTAACGCATTCCTGCAGCCACTAACACACTCCTGCAGCCACTAACACACTCCTGCAACCGCGAACACACTCCTGCAGCCACAAACACACTCCTGCAGCCACTAACACACTCCTGCAGCCATGAACACACTCCTGCAGCCCAAACACACTCCTGCAGCCACAAACACACTCCTGCATCCACTAACACACTCCTGCAGCCACTAACACACTACCGCAGCCCAAACACAGTCCTGCAGCCCAAACACACTCCTGCAGCCACAAACACACTCCTGCAGCCCAAACACACTCCTGCAGCCATGAACACACTCCTGCAGCCACAAACACACTCCTGCAGCCACAAACACACTCCTGCAGCCACAAATACACTCCTGCAGCCACAAACACACTCCTGCAGCCAAAAACACACTCCTGCAGACACCAAACACACTCCTGCAGCCAAAAACACACTCCTGCAGCCACAAACACACTCCTGCAGCCACTAACACACTCCTGCAGCCACAAACACACTCCTGCAGCCACAAACACACTCTTGCAGCCACAAACACACTCCTGCAGCCATGAACACACTCCTGCAGCCACAAACACACTCCTGCAGCCACAAACACACTCCTGCAGCCACAAACACACTCCTGCAGCCCCAAACACACTCCTGCAGACACCAAACACACTCCTGCAGACACCAAACACACTCCTGCAGCCACAAACACACTCCTGCAGCCACTAACACACTCCTGCAGCCATGAACACACTCCTGCAGCCACTAACACACTCCTGCAGCCGTGAACACACTCCTGCAGCCATGAACACACTCCTGCAGCCGTGAACACACTCCTGCAGCCATGAACACACTCCTGCAGCCACTGACACACTCCTGCAGCCATGAACACACTCCTGCAGCCACTGACACACTCCTGCAACCATGAACACACTCCTGCAGCCCAAACACACTCCTGCAGCCACAAACACACTCCTGCAGCCACTAACACACTCCTGCAGCCACTAACACACTACCACAGCCCAAACACACTCCTGCAGCCCAAACACACTCCTGCAGCCACAAACACACTCCTGCAGCCCAAACACACTCCTGCAGCCATGAACACACTCCTGCAGCCACAAACACACTCCTGCAGCCACAAACACACTCCTGCAGCCACAAACACACTCCTGCAGCCCCAAACACACTCCTGCAGACACCAAACACACTCCTGCAGACACCAAACACACTCCTGCAGCCACAAACACACTCCTGCAGCCACTAACACACTCCTGCAGCCATGAACACACTCCTGCAGCCACTAACACACTCCTGCAGCCGTGAACACACTCCTGCAGCCATGAACACACTCCTGCAGCCGTGAACACACTCCTGCAGCCATGAACACACTCCTGCAGCCACTGACACACTCCTGCAGCCATGAACACACTCCTGCAGCCACTGACACACTCCTGCAACCATGAACACACTCCTGCAGCCCAAACACACTCCTGCAGCCACAAACACACTCCTGCAGCCACTAACACACTCCTGCAGCCACTAACACACTACCACAGCCCAAACACACTCCTGCAGCCCAAACACACTCCTGCAGCCACAAACACACTCCTGCAGCCCAAACACACTCCTGCAGCCATGAACACACTCCTGCAGCCACAAACACACTCCTGCAGCCACAAACACACTCCTGCAGCCACAAATACACTCCTGCAGCCACAAACACACTCCTGCAGCCAAAAACACACTCCTGCAGCCACAAACACACTCCTGCAGCCATGAACACACTCCTGCAGCCACAAACACACTCCTGCAGCCACAAACACACTCCTGCAGCCACAAACACACTCCTGCAGCCCAAACACACTCCTGCAGCCAAAAACACACTCCTGCAGACACCAAACACACTCCTGCAGACACCAAACACACTCCTGCAGCCAAAAACACACTCCTGCAGCCACAAACACACTCCTGCAGCCACTAACACACTCCTGCAGCCACAAACACACTCCTGCAGCCACTAACACACTCCTGCAGCCACACACACACTCCTGCAGCCATGAACACACTCCTGCAGCCACTAACACACTCCTGCAGCCACACACACACTCCTGCAGCCACAAACACACTACTGCAGCCACAAACACACTCCTGCAGCCCAAACACACCCCTGCAGCCACACACATACTCCTGCAGCCACACACACACTCCTGCAGCCACTAACACACTCCTGCAGCCGTGAACACACTCCTGCAGTCACAAACACACTCCTGCAGCCAAGAACACACTCCTGCAGCCACACACACACTCCTGCAGCCACTAACACACTCCTGCAGCCGTGAACATCCCCCTGCAGCCACACACACACACTCCTGCAGCCACACACACACTCCTGCAGCCACTAACACACTCCTGCAGCCACAAACACACTCCTGCAGCCACACACACACTCCTGCAGCCACACACACACTCCTGCAGCCACTAACACACTCCTGCAGCCACAAACACACTCCTGCAGCCACAAACACACTCCTGCAGCCACAAACACACTCCTGCAGCCATGAACACACTCCTGCAGCCACACACACACACTCCTGCAGCCACTGACACATTCCTGCAGCCACACACACACTCCTGCAGCCACTAACACACTCCTGCAGCCACTAACACACTCCTGCAGCCACTAACACACTCCTGCAGCCACAAACACACTCCTGCAGCCACTAACACACTCCTGCAGCCATGAACACACTCTTGCAGCCACAAACACACTCCTGCAGCCATAAACACACTCCTGCAGCCATAAACACACTCCTGCAGCCACGAACACACTCCTGCAGCCACGAACACACTCCTGCAGCCACAAACACACTCCTGCAGCCACGAACACACTCCTGCAGCCATGAACACACTCCTGCAGCCATGAACACACTCCTGCAGCCATGAACACACTCCTGCAGCCATGAACACACTCCTGCAGCCACAAACACACTCCTGCAGCCACTAACACACTCCTGCAGCAACTAACACACTCCTGCAGCTATGAACACACTCCTGCAGCCACTGACACACTCCTGCAGCCACTGACACACTCCTGCAGCCACTAAAACACTCCTGCAGCCACTAACATGCTCCTGCAGCCATGAACACACTCCTGCAGCCACTAACACACTCCTGCAGCCACAAACACACTCCTGCAGCCACAAACACACTCCTGCAGCCACAAACACACTCCTGCAGCCACTGACACACTCCTGCAGCCATGAACACACTCCTGCAGCCACAAACACACTCCTGCAGCCACAAACACACTCCTGCAGCCATGAACACACTCCTGCAGCCACAAACACACTCCTGCAGCCACAAACACACTCCTGCAGCCACCGACACACTCCTGCAGCCATGAACACACTCCTGCAGCCACAAACACACTCCTGCAGCCACAAACACACTCCTGCAGCCACTGACACATTCCTGCAGCCACTAACACACTCCTGCAGCCACTGACACATTCCTGCAGCCATGAACACACTCCTGCAGCCACTAACACACTCCTGCAGCCACTAACACACTCCTGCAGCTATGAACACACTCCTGCAGCCACTAACACACTCCTGCAGCCACAAACACACTCCTGCAGCCACACACACACTCCTGCAGCCACACACACACTCCTGCAGCCACTAACACACTCCTGCAGCCACAAACACACTCCTGCAGCCACAAACACACTCCTGCAGCCATGAACACACTCCTGCAGCCACACACACACACTCCTGCAGCCACTGACACATTCCTGCAGCCACACACACACTCCTGCAGCCACTAACACACTCCTGCAGCCACTAACACACTCCTGCAGCCACTAACACACTCCTGCAGCCATGAACACACTCTTGCAGCCACAAACACACTCCTGCAGCCATAAACACACTCCTGCAGCCATAAACACACTCCTGCAGCCACGAACACACTCCTGCAGCCATGAACACACTCCTGCAGCCACAAACACACTCCTGCAGCCATAAACACACTCCTGCAGCCACTAACACACTCCTGCAGCCATGAACACACTCCTGCAGCCACAAACACACTCCTGCAGCCACTAACACACTCCTGCAGCAACTAACACACTCCTGCAGCTATGAACACACTCCTGCAGCCACTGACACACTCCTGCAGCCACTGACACACTCCTGCAGCCACTAAAACACTCCTGCAGCCACTAACATGCTCCTGCAGCCATGAACACACTCCTGCAGCCACTAACACACTCCTGCAGCCACAAACACACTCCTGCAGCCACAAACACACTCCTGCAGCCACAAACACACTCCTGCAGCCACAGACACACTCCTGCAGCCACTGACACACTCCTGCAGCCATGAACACACTCCTGCAGCCACAAACACACTCCTGCAGCCACTGACACATTCCTGCAGCCACTAACACACTCCTGCAGCCACTGACACATTCCTGCAGCCATGAACACACTCCTGCAGCCACTAACACACTCCTGCAGCCACTAACACACTCCTGCAGCTATGAACACACTCCTGCAGCCATTGACACACTCCTGCAGCCATTGACACACTCCTGCAGCCATGAACACACTCCTGCAGCCACTAACACACTCCTGCAGCCACTAACACACTCCTGCAGCCACTGACACACTCCTGCAGCCACTGACACACTCCTGCAGCCACTGACACACTCCTGCAACCACGAACACACTCCTGCAGCCACAAACACACTCCTGCAGCCACAAACACACTCCTGCAGCCATGAACACACTCCTGCAGCCATGAACACACTCCTGCAGCCACTAACACACTCCTGCAGCCACAATCACACTCCTGCAGCCACTGACACACTCCTGCAGCCAAAAACACACTCCTGCAGCCACAAACACACTCCTGCAGCCACTGACACACTCCTGCAGCCACGAACACACTCCTGCAGCCACAAACACACTCCTGCAGCCACTAACACACTCCTGAAGCCATGAACACACTCCTGCAGCCACTAACACACTCCTGCAGTCACAAACACACTCCTGCAGCCATGAACACACTCCTGCAGCCATGAACACACTCAGCCAGGCCCGGGAACACGTCATCTATTTTACATTCAGGGATTTTATATTGCCCCACACTCAAACTGCTCACCAGCTTGGAACTCTCCTTATTGTTATTCTGCTCACTAGGTGCCATTTGGAAAGTTCAGACAGTTACTCAGGAAAACCGTGAAAACAATCTCCTGCTGTCATGGCAACTCATTTCAGTAATAAAAAACTTTGCCTCCCTCTACGAATCATTGCATTAGATACATTGTACAGAGAGATATTGTTTCTAAACCTGCAGCAGTTTTCTATTGGAATAACTTATATAATGAGATAGATTGGAAAAATACATAGTTCTTGTAAAGAAAATGTATTATTACAAACAAAGTAAGAGAGGTTACTTTTAAAATACTTCCTAGATGCTATCCAGTCAATACCAATCTTATTAAATATAAGATAAACATTGACACACTGTTCTTTTTGTGGTAATGTGAATGAAACAATATCTCACTTATTCTGGAATTGCACATATACTCATGTTCTCTAGATTGACCTTAATAATTTATATAAATGCTAAAGTTGATTCTTCCTTTAAGTTGAGCATTCAACATGTACTATTTGGTGTATCAAAAAATGATATGACAAGCCAAGACAAAGTATATTTAATCAACCTTCTCTTAATTATTGCTAAATATCATATTCACTGTACTAAATTTGCTAGCCAACATCCAAATGTAATTGTTCTCAAAGCTATATTTATATTGTATTCAGACAGCCTTAAACAGAGCATAAACCCCAAAGCGGTTAAAACGAGAAGCCTATGTGAAAAATATGATATTTCCTGATCTTTTGTTTTTATTTATTTTTCCTCTTTAAACCTCAAGCCTTCTATTTGATTTTGAGATATCATTTACTGTCCTTAATTTGTAACTGCATTTTATCCTGAAGTTTTGTACCTTTTCTGTATATATCTGTCAATAAAAAAAAAAAAAATGAAAAAAAACTCCCTCCCTCAACCTGGAGCAAGAGCCCCACCCAGCGGTCAGAGATGCTCAGGTCCAACCACAGAACACATGAACAGTTCTGGACAAACAGACACCACCAAACCTCGGCCCATCCAGTCAGGCATGGAAACCACCTGGAACACATCCCCTTCCCTCAGGTACAACTAGTGAACCGTTTTAGCGTGGTTGGCTTAGTTTATGCTTCTATTTTTAATTCAAAATATAATATGATGATCAAAATGCTGTTGCAGGTTAATGTTTTCAGTCATAAGGAGAGGGCTGTGGCACAGAACCAGCACTTACTGAATAGCACATACTGAATGGGCCAGAAGTGGGAGGAGTCTCTGTGTGGGTGTGATGACCAACCCTTCCTTCAGCTGGATAAGAAAACAAACGTTTTTCAGAAATTCAACATTTTCATGTAATTTTCCCTTAAAATGACCAACTTTATGAAGGTAGTATTTCTTTTTTTTAGTCGTATTTGGGATTTTAAAATCCTTTTTGGAATTTTAAATCATTTTTGTGGACTATTTCGGGACCTTAAAAAAAGTCTGATTTTCTATCATCATTGTAATATGCAAGTTTTTTTTAAACAAAAAATCCATGGTTTATTGCAATTTCAAAAATGTTTAGTTTTCAAATATTTAACTTTTGCCAGTTTACAAATCAGAATGTCCTTTTTTTCATTATGTATTTATTTCAGAATTCAGAATTTTTAAATAATTTCTTGAATTTTGTATACAACTACAATGTGCATTTTTTCCTCACAAATCCGCATTTTTAGAACGTTTTTTCTTGGAAATCTACAATTTTCAAAAGTCAGATTTTTTCTTTGTGTTTATAAAATCAAAACTTCCCAGCTTTAGAAGTTTTTTTTCCAGCAATGTTTTTGAGTTTTCAGAAATTTGAGTGTTTCTTTTCTTCATAAAATCAGCTTATTGGAAGTTTTTGAGAGTTGCAACTAGATATCTGAATGTTTTTCCTGCAAATTTGTAGTTCAAAACTCAGAGGTCGCTTTTCTTTCTGGAATCTAAATACTCTCCCATGCTAGCTCAGTTAGCCAGAGCTGGATTCATTTAGTTAGCTGGGATTATTTAGATAAATTCATGAATGTAGCCTCTGTTCTTCCTAAAGTGTAACAGATAAAAACCTGACCTGGATCCTCCAAGGGGTTTGAATCCCTCCATCACCTTGGAGTTTTAATTAACTCCTTACACACTGTTAGTGGCCAGCTGAGCTGGTTTGGTATACATCATGCATGTTCCTGGGTTCACCACTGGAGTTTATAAATGCTAATTGCCCCACACCTGTGATGGCCACATTCACTTGGAGAGCAGGTCAGCTTGAGCAGGGAGGAAAGGGGAGCAGAGAAGCAAGTAAGTTTTAATTTGTCTACCATGCTGTTTTGGTTTGTTTGTTTCTAGCATGTTTCATGTGAAGTGTTGTTTTTCTTTCAAGTTCAGTTTGGTTTGGGTACTTGTTGCCAGTCACTGCTTAGATATGGAAAGTTTGCACCCTTGGTAGGCGAAGCGAGGTATGTGTGTGGGTTTTAAAGAAAATGTAAACGTAAATGTATTAAAGTGTTAAATGTGTAAACTTAAGTGTTTTTAACATGTGCAAATGTTGATAATTTGTTATATTTGTTTTTTAGTTTCATGGTACTCGATGGGGAAATAAAAGAATTGTACCAGTTGAACTCAACGCAGTCTTATTGATGCCAAGAGCTGTAACAGTGAAACTCGACGCTGTATCGGAGCCATCTTCTATCGAGTGTCATCCTCCATCTGCGGCTTCAGCATGCTACAACTACAGTGAAGGACTTTTTGTAGCTGAGGGTAAAGTCACTCACAGAGACACTGAACTGTTTGAGTAAAGGTTGAACATTTCATGATATCTGCTCGTCTCTATTGTATGAGACAATGGACAGTTAAAGATTTTATATGACATTACCTTTTATAAATGCTCTGAAGGTGTGGTGTTTCCCTGCATTTGTTTAAACAGAAATTGCTGGTTTTAAAAAAAATAAAATATTAAGGTGCACTGAAGCACACTCCTGCAGCCACAGACACACTCCTGCAGCCACTGACACACTCCTGCAGCCATGAACACACTCCTGCAGCCACAAACACACTCCTGCAGCCACTGACACATTCCTGCAGCCACTAACACACTCCTGCAGCCACTGACACATTCCTGCAGCCATGAACACACTCCTGCAGCCATGAACACACTCCTGCAGCCACTAACACACTCCTGCAGCCACTAACACACTCCTGCAGCTATGAACACACTCCTGCAGCCATTGACACACTCCTGCAGCCATTGACACACTCCTGCAGCCATGAACACACTCCTGCAGCCACTAACACACTCCTGCAGCCACTAACACACTCCTGCAGCCACTGACACACTCCTGCAGCCACTGACACACTCCTGCAGCCACTGACACACTCCTGCAGCCACTGACACACTCCTGCAGCCACTGACACACTCCTGCAACCACAAACACACTCCTGCAGCCACAAACACACTCCTGCAGCCACGAACACACTCCTGCAGCCACGAACACACTCCTGCAGCCATGAACACACTCCTGCAGCCATGAACACACTCCTGCAGCCACTAACACACTCCTGCAGCCACAATCACACTCCTGCAGCCACTGACACACTCCTGCAGCCAAAAACACACTCCTGCAGCCACTGACACACTCCTGCAGCCACGAACACACTCCTGCAGCCACAAACACACTCCTGCAGCCACTAACACACTCCTGAAGCCATGAACACACTCCTGCAGCCACTAACACACTCCTGCAGTCACAAACACACTCCTGCAGCCATGAACACACTCCTGCAGCCATGAACACACTCAGCCAGGCCCGGGAACACGTCATCTATTTTACATTCAGGGATTTTATATTGCCCCACACTCAAACTGCTCACCAGCTTGGAACTCTCCTTATTGTTATTCTGCTCACTAGGTGCCATTTGGAAAGTTCAGACAGTTACTCAGGAAAACCGTGAAAACAATCTCCTGCTGTCATGGCAACTCATTTCAGTAATAAAAAACTTTGCCTCCCTCTACGAATCATTGCATTAGATACATTGTACAGAGAGATATTGTTTCTAAACCTGCAGCAGTTTTCTATTGGAATAACTTATATAATGAGATAGATTGGAAAAATACATAGTTCTTGTAAAGAAAATGTATTATTACAAACAAAGTAAGAGAGGTTACTTTTAAAATACTTCCTAGATGCTATCCAGTCAATACCAATCTTATTAAATATAAGATAAACATTGACACACTGTTCTTTTTGTGGTAATGTGAATGAAACAATATCTCACTTATTCTGGAATTGCACATATACTCATGTTCTCTAGATTGACCTTAATAATTTATATAAATGCTAAAGTTGATTCTTCCTTTAAGTTGAGCAAAAGTCAGATTTTTTCTTTGTGTTTATAAAATCAAAACTTCCCAGCTTTAGAAGTTTTTTTTCCAGCAATGTTTTTGAGTTTTCAGAAATTTGAGTGTTTCTTTTCTTCATAAAATCAGCTTATTGGAAGTTTTTGAGAGTTGCAACTAGATATCTGAATGTTTTTCCTGCAAATTTGTAGTTCAAAACTCAGAGGTCGCTTTTCTTTCTGGAATCTAAATACTCTCCCATGCTAGCTCAGTTAGCCAGAGCTGGATTCATTTAGTTAGCTGGGATTATTTAGATAAATTCATGAATGTAGCCTCTGTTCTTCCTAAAGTGTAACAGATAAAAACCTGACCTGGATCCTCCAAGGGGTTTGAATCCCTCCATCACCTTGGAGTTTTAATTAACTCCTTACACACTGTTAGTGGCCAGCTGAGCTGGTTTGGTATACATCATGCATGTTCCTGGGTTCACCACTGGAGTTTATAAATGCTAATTGCCCCACACCTGTGATGGCCACATTCACTTGGAGAGCAGGTCAGCTTGAGCAGGGAGGAAAGGGGAGCAGAGAAGCAAGTAAGTTTTAATTTGTCTACCATGCTGTTTTGGTTTGTTTGTTTCTAGCATGTTTCATGTGAAGTGTTGTTTTTCTTTCAAGTTCAGTTTGGTTTGGGTACTTGTTGCCAGTCACTGCTTAGATATGGAAAGTTTGCACCCTTGGTAGGCGAAGCGAGGTATGTGTGTGGGTTTTAAAGAAAATGTAAACGTAAATGTATTAAAGTGTTAAATGTGTAAACTTAAGTGTTTTTAACATGTGCAAATGTTGATAATTTGTTATATTTGTTTTTTAGTTTCATGGTACTCGATGGGGAAATAAAAGAATTGTACCAGTTGAACTCAACGCAGTCTTATTGATGCCAAGAGCTGTAACAGTGAAACTCGACGCTGTATCGGAGCCATCTTCTATCGAGTGTCATCCTCCATCTGCGGCTTCAGCATGCTACAACTACAGTGAAGGACTTTTTGTAGCTGAGGGTAAAGTCACTCACAGAGACACTGAACTGTTTGAGTAAAGGTTGAACATTTCATGATATCTGCTCGTCTCTATTGTATGAGACAATGGACAGTTAAAGATTTTATATGACATTACCTTTTATAAATGCTCTGAAGGTGTGGTGTTTCCCTGCATTTGTTTAAACAGAAATTGCTGGTTTTAAAAAAAATAAAATATTAAGGTGCACTGAAGCACACTCCTGCAGCCACAGACACACTCCTGCAGCCACTGACACACTCCTGCAGCCATGAACACACTCCTGCAGCCACAAACACACTCCTGCAGGTCAACATAATAATCATCTTCAATCTTGAAATCAATGGTACTTCAAAGAGGGAATTTATTTATTATTTTTGACTGTGAATTTCATGTAAGTTTTATTCTATTGTGGCACTGTTAACTTTGTGTCTAAAAGGTGTAAATGTCTGATCAGAGTTGTGGTTTAAAACATTTAAAAATAGTTTAAAACCACTACCTATTAAGTTCAGACAAACCCTTCAAAGCTGCTTTGCTATAAACAGTTGGTCAAAATTATTAAAAATGTTAGCCGCTCCTGAAGAAATAAAGAATCCCCCCGAAACTCAACAGTGAAGGTCCAGCTCCCGTGAGCGAAAATTAACAGAAAAAGGCCAAGAGTTGCAAATCCAGGAACAAAAGAAAAGCGTTCAACAAGGCATATGAGGCTTGGAGACTTGCAGCTAAGGAAATAAGAGCCAAACTAAAGACCTTCTGCTCAGCATCGGATCTTGAGGAAATCCAAAGAGACATTACAGCTAAACATGACAAAGTGTGCCAGCATTATGAGTCAGTCAGACGCAATCTTACAAGTACTCCAGATGTTGTCAAGAAAATGGATGCATGCAGCATTTTATCATCTGAGATTTGTGACCTTGTAAATAAACGAATGGCAAGTGTTGAAGTGACTTTCAATGATTGCCTTGAGAAGGAGAGAGTAAGGATGCAGCTAAATAAAAGGGAATATGGATCTGTTTTTGGGAGAACCAACACAGAAACAGTGGTTTCACAGTCTCTTAAGGGATCTGATGATCAAGTGAGCTCCATCTCCAGGTCCTCCAGCAAACGAGCTGACGCTGAGGCTGAACTTGCAGCCAAAGTGGAACAATCAAAGGCTATTCAAATGCTGCATGCTCAACAAGCAAAGCTGGACAAACTGGAGATTGAATGGAAATTAAAGCAGAGATGCTAACAGAAATCAAACAAAAGGAGGCTGAAATGAAATTAAAGCTGGAGGAGGAAAAATCAAAGTTGCAGCAGCTGCAAGCTGACAGTGAAGTCAAGGTTGCAGAGGCACGTGTGAGAGCATATAACAACTTTGATGCATCTGGAGAAGGTGCTGAAGCGAGTGACAAGGTTTCTCTTGACAGCCATAACACTGATTACAAACCTTTCCAAAATCCAGTAGCTACGCCCTTTGTGCCTCGAGATGCAGCACCCCTAAAACCAACTCAGGAAGATGCCAGTGTTGCTCAGGAAGCCATTTTGACTCGAGCAATGACAAATGCCTTTGCTTTAAGCCGTTTACCGGTCCCAGAGCCACCAATTTTTACAGGTGACCCCTTAAAGTTCATAGATTGGAAAGTATCCTTTTAAGGCCCTGATTGATCAGAAGCCCCTCCCAGCAAGTGAGAAAATGCTCTACTTGAAGAGTTATCTAGCAGGAGAGGCACGCAAGGCTGTGGAAGGTTTCTTTTACCGCAACTCAGAAGATACATACCGTAGTGCCTGGGCTGTTTTAGAGGACAGGTATGGCAGTTCATTTATTGTCCGAAGAGCCTTTAGGGAGAGACTCATGAACTGGCCAAAGATAGCTAACGACCCAAGAGCACTACGAGAGTTTGCAGATTTTCTTCAAGGCTGTGCTGAAGCTATACCACATGTTAAAGGCCTGTCCATCCTTGATGACTGTGAAGAAAATCACAAACTTCTTAAGAAATTACCTGAGTGGTTGGTGTACAGATGGAGTCAAAGTGTTGTTGAAGAGTTGGATCGATCTGGTGATTATCCAAGCTTCCTAGATTTCACAAAGTTCATGCAAAAGGAAGCCAGAATTGCTTGTAATCCCATCGCCTCCCCTTTCATGATAAATATGAAAACAAGTGATGAGGGGTTATCAAGAAGAGCTAAAACATTCAACACAAGCACTGAAATGAATGGCTCCATCTCGGCAACACCCGAAAGTTTAAAACCAAAGCCATCATGTTTATTCTGCAAAAGTGAAGCACATGGTATTGCTACATGCTCAGCCTTTGCATCAAAATCCATGGAGGAAAAAAGAGCCTTCATTCATGAATATCATTTATGCTTTGCATGCTTGAGAAGGGGCACAGTGCCAAGGACTGCAAAAGGCGGCACACTTGTAGCACTTGCGGTAGACGTCATCCCACCTGTCTGCACCAAGAAAATGTGAGACCTGCAGAAATGACAAGTAATGACTCTGTTGCCACAGGGGACCACGTAAACCAGGGGTCACCAACCCTGGTCCTCGCGGGCCGGTGTCCCTGCAGGTTTTAGATGTTTCCCTGCTTCATTGCACCATGATACAAGTGACTGTGTCATTAACAGAATTGTGCAGCCCTGGATGACAAGCTGATAACGATGATTAATTAGAATCAGGTGTGTTAAAGGAGGGAAACATCTAAAACATGCAGGACACCGGCCCTCGAGGACCAGGGTTGGTGACCCCTGACGTAAACAATGAAGTCCACAAAGTTATGTCCCATGCCTTGACTCAACATGCTTTTGCCACATCCAGTATTGTTCCTGTCTTTGTGTCCTCAATAACAGAACCCCGGAGAGAAGTACTTACCTATGCTCTTCTCGACACACAGAGCGACTCCACGTTTATTCTGGAAGATTTAGTTCTAGAACTGAATGTGAAAACTCAGCCGGTGCAGCTTAAATTAAGCACAATGACAGCTGTTGATACCATCATAGCCAGTAAAACCGCCGGTGGTTTTCAAGTTCGTGGACTTAACTCTGAAGCATACATTGAAATACAGCAGGCTTACACACCGGACTTCATACCAGTAGATAAATCCCACATCCCCATCAAAACTACAGCACTTCAGTGGCCTCACCTCAGCCATCTGGCCAACAAGTTACCACCACTTCAAGATTGTGAGGTGGGACTCCTTATTGGCTATAACTGCCCATCAGCTTTAGCTCCCCTAGAGGTTATTATGGGTGACAGAAATGAGCCCTTTGCTCAACGAACTGCTCTCGGCTGGAGCCTCATAGGGTCAGCCAACCCTCACATGGATAGACGGGGGAGCCATAGTTTTGTGCATCGTGTTGCAGTTAAAGAACAGCTTGTGCCCACTGTCACAGATGTGTTAAAGTCTCTGGAGTCAGACTTCAATGAAAGGAGCCATGGGGACAAGTATGTGTCTCAAGATGATGTTCGGTTCATACATTTTCTGAGTGATAATATTAAGCAAGAAAAGGATGGTCACTATCAAATGCCCCTCCCATTTAAAAATAACAGCCCACCA
Organism: Cololabis saira; assembly: GCF_033807715.1. Lineage (NCBI taxonomy): Eukaryota > Metazoa > Chordata > Actinopteri > Beloniformes > Belonidae > Cololabis > Cololabis saira. The sequence goes on along the minus strand of NC_084601.1, from coordinate 23,956,022 downwards.
ACTCTGCCAAATAATAAAAGGCTAGCTGCTGTAAGGCTGCAACACCTGAAAAGGAAGTTATCTGCCAACAAGCACTATCATGACCAATACACTGCCTTTATGGAAGAAATAATCAGCAGAGGTGATGCAGAGCCAGTCCCTGCAGTTTCGGAGGGAGAAACTGCATGGTACATCCCCCACCATGGGGTGTACCACCCAAGGAAGCCAAATAAACTAAGAGTTGTGTTTGATTGCTCAGCCAAGTTTAATGGCATCTCACTGAATGACACCTTACTTACGGGCCCGGATTTGATAAATTCACTGGTGGGAGTTTTGTGCCGCTTCAGAAGGGAGGAGGTTGCTGTAATCTGTGACATTGAAAAAATGTTCCATCAATTCCGTGTTTTCCCAGAAGCTCACAACTACTTAAGGTTCCTTTGGTGGGAAAGTGGGAAGTTGGAAAGTGAACCACGAGAATATCGGATGACGGTTCATCTCTTTGGTGCCACCTCCTCACGTGGATGTGCCAACTTTGGTCTGAAGTACCTGGCACAGCAATACAAGGCCCTGCATCCTGCAGCATCCACCTTTTGTGGAAAGCATTGTAAGCACTGAATTACACCATTTTTCAGACGCAAGTTGCACAGGATATGGTTCATGCTCCTACCTAAGATACAAGAATGACCGAAATGAGATCCATTGTAGTCTGGTCATGGCCAAGGCAAGGGTTGCACCCTTAAAAATCACAAGCATCCTAAGATTAGAACTTGCAGCTGCAGTAACTTCAGCCAGGGTGAGTGTCATGTTAAAGGAAGAGCTTCAGCTGAAAATAGAGAGCGAATGCTTTTGGACTGACTCTCAAGTTGTGTTGGCATACATAAATAATGAAGCACGAAGGTTCCATGTGTTTGTTGCAAATAGAGTTCAACTCATCAGAGAGAAAACTGATCCAAATAACTGGCACTATGTCGACACAACTCAAAACCCTGCTGACTTCGCTTCCAGGGGTCTTCGTGCTGCAGACATCCCTTCAGCTGGCTGGTTATCCGGTCCCAAGTTTCTATGGGAACCAGAGGTACTTCAAACATCTAAGCCCTCTATTAAGCTTCTGGTTGGTGACCCTGAGGTCAAATCTGCTCATGTGTCTGCAACTCAAGTCAGTGAACAGGCAGATATCTTGGGTCGGCTGGAGAGGTTTTCTTCTTGGACCACACTCCTTAAAGTGGTCGCAAGAATAAAGAGGCTTGGTTCAAAGTTAAAGCATGTTGACCTTGTGACTGTAGCAGAACGCAAGAGAGCTGCTGAGGAAGTTTTACATCTACTACAGCAACAAGCCTTCTCTTCTGAGCTAAAGCTTCTTCAAGGAAAGCCTCAGGGATCCAGTTTTCCAAAGTCAAGTCCGCTCTTTAGGGTTAACCCCATCCTGGAGGAAGGACTTCTTCGTGTTGGTGGAAGGCTTAAAGGTTCAATCCTCAGTGAAGAACAGAAGCACCCCATTATTCTTCCAAAAGACAGCCACATCACCGAGCTGATTTTGTCCCACTTTCACAGCCAAGTATGCCACCAAGGCCGAAATCAAACCTTGATGGAGCTACGGGCAAATGGATTTTGGGCACTAGGTGGGAGCAAAACAGTTTTGAAGTTGATATTCAAATGTGTGCTGTGCCATAGGCAAAGGAGACCAGTGGAAGAACAAAAAATGTCCAGTCTCCCAAAGGAACGCTGTGAAATCATACATGGCCTGTACTACGAAGCAAGTTCAACATACCCAGGATATCTTTTCCTTATCCAGATTCACTAACCCGGACAATTGCAATCACGCTAAGCGGTCACACGACGATGGTTATCAACTCGGTATATCAACCCAGGTTTCTCCAATCTGGATATGAGCGCGTGCACATAAAAGGGGCGGTGTTTTCAGCGCATGACCAATCACAAGCATGGAGAAGTCCGCTGTCAGAGCCGCTTATTTCAGTAGCGAAGAGCAAACTATACTTTTACGGAAATATGATGAGTATAGGCATAGAATACAGGCAAAAAGCAACACAGTTGCAGCTGCAAAATGCAGGAAAGACAGCTGGCAAAAGATCGCTGACTGTATAAATGCGTAAGTTCATAGGGATATAAACATCACTGCCCCATCATTAGGGCATAAGTAGATCTGACTATAATTACAGTTGTCTATTCTGTTAAATGCATGTGTTGCTTAGATGTATTCGTATGGCGTGTATGACAATTGTAGCCTCATTCCTTCAGCTGCAACCCCAGCGGAGTGAAACGCACATGGGAGCAAATAAAAAATAAATATAAAAACATAATTCAAAGCGGTAAGTAGGCTCACTTTCATATCTTAGAAGTACAACAAGTACAAGGCTTTAGTGTTTCTATCACTCTCTGTTTTAGGATGATATCAGTATACAAAAGCACAATGAAATAGCATTGACATTACTTGCAAGAAGAAGACAGGAGGGGGCCCTCCTACGCAGGAGTACACTCCTGCTGAGGAGCTGGCCCTCTCCAACAATGAAGGTCGCCCCTTAATGGATGGAGTAGAAGGGGGTGTTTCTTCAGACCCTGGTGGCAGTGGCAGCTGCTCCCAACAGGCCACATTTGTACAGGGTAAGTGTCAATGTTAAAAGACTGAGTTGCTAATAAAACAAAATGATATACAAATTATTGTGGGAGTAAGTAACATCGTTTTACTTTCTCTACAGTTGATGGGGAGACATTGGTGCTGCTGCCACCACCCACATACACTCTGTCCCATACAGAGGTAACAGTGGAAACAACCTGTCATATACACTGCCATGTCATCTGTGGTTGCTGATCATGGATTAAATAGACCATTTACATGTCCTGTGTTTTCAGGTGGAGGATGATGAGACAGTGTCTGTTTGTTCAGAGAGAGCTTTGGCGGTACACTTAAGTCTTTTTTAATCAATTTTATTCAGTTGTCAATTTGCCCATCTTAACACAGGTGGTGAGAGTGTGGACACTTGGCTGTAATTGATTTCCCTTTTAATTTCTTGCTAATGGTGGTGGTCTGCACATGGGAGTAAAAACTGCTTCAAGTGCTCTCTATCCTAATATGAATCAATTGCTTCCATTGCTATGATCCTAATTTTGCAGGAAGAAGGAAATCTTCCTCCCCCTGTGCCTATGGCCTCCACATCTAGGCCAAGGGGATCACAAGTGGTAATGAATTAACATTCATTTGCATTTGCACCTTTCTTCAAGTTACCATAGCAAAGTGACAATGCTTAAATGTCACAGCTACTGTATTATGTGTTTTGATTTGTTTCAGGTTGGAGCAGACAATGTGAGAGCTCTTTACAAAAGGACACTGGAGCTAGATATAGAAAACAAAAAGCTTGACATTGAGTACAAGAAATACAAGAAATACAAAATAAAGAAAGTTAAACTGGAGGTGGAGAAACTGGAGTATGAAAAGAAGGTAATTCAGTAACGTAATTCATTTCCTGGCATGGGAAACAAACTAAAATGTTTCTTCCTTTATTCCAGGAAACAAACTAAAATGTTTCTTCCTTTTTTCCCTCAGGAACGGGAGAACAGAAGATAACCCGATGGAAGGAAAAAAATTAATAAAGAATAACTGAAATACAAGGCCTGTTATTTCTTTGTTCAGGCAAAAAATTGATCTGTGATGGCCTCTCTCACAGCCCTGCCAGTAGGGTAGTCGAGGGTGATGGGGTCCACCACATCAGGGGGTTGTTGGTCGACAGGAGGGGCCCTCTCCCTCCGTATGGTGGCGACATTGTGGAGCACAACACATGCTGCAACAATCCTGCTAGCTCGGTCTGGGGCCACTTTGAGCCCACGAAGGCAGGTGAAGCGGGCCTTCAGGATGCCAAATGTCATTTCTATCCTGACCCTGGTTCTGGAAAGGGCCACGTTGAATCTAGTTTGTGGCCCTGCATCAGGGTCAGGATAGGGGGTCATCAAGAAGGGCTGGCAGGCATATCCCCTGTCACCGACAAGCACTCCACTGAACAGCCCTGACGATAAAAAGGAATGATGCCATGATCAGTATCACAGAATGCAGTTTAAAGAACATAAGACATATATGCAGAGTAAAGTTGCCATACCTTGCTCCAGTCTGTGGCACAGTGTGGACTCCCTGAAGATCCGGGAGTCATGGACCGACCCAGGCCACTTGGCGTCGATGCTCGTGACCATGCAATTATGGTCACATGTCATCTGCAAACGCATTTGTGGTTAACAATCCACAAGATAATAGCATTGAAGTCATTGTAGCATCAATGTGCATTTGACAGGACCTGTGCTGTGTCATTTTGTCCTTATGTGCATATATTTCCCCATGTGCTAAAAGGGAATGACTTTTAATTATCCAGGCTACTGCATTTCCTGCAATGTGCCAGTATGACCAAACAATTAGTACCCTTATTAGATAACTTTATTTATTCCCAAGGGGAATGTTTAGTGTTACAGCAGCTATCACATAAATGACAGACTTACACAAGACACACGTAGCTTAAAACAAACACAATGAGGTGTGTGGATTACCATATAGGAGATATACACATATGTGTATTCCCATGCCTGGAAATGAATTGCGTTACTGAATTACCTTCTTCTCATACTCCAGTTTCTCCACCTCAAGTTTTACTTTCTTTATCTTGTACTCTATGTCAAGCTTTTTGTATTCTATATATATACACACACACACACACACACACACACATGGACAGTACTATACTAGATGAAAATAAGTGGAGAACTAACAAACGGTTACAAGTTCTAACTTAAGGCAACATATTGCTATTAAGTGCCACATTGAATGTACAATGTGTATTGCAAATTACCATTGCAAACTTTACCTGAACGTTGAGGCTGTGGAATGACTTGCGGTTGACATAGTCCGCTTCATTCTCACCCAGACGTGCGGAGATGGGAATGTGCGTACAATCTATGGCACCGATCACTCTGGGGAACCCTATGACGGGAGTAGGCTGCATTTAATATACAATAGTATACGTCATAGGGTGTACATTATTTATAGATGAAGTAGTTAAATAGGTTGATGTATATTTTACCTGCTATGGCATAAAACCCCTCTTTAACAGACTGCGTCGGCAAGTGGCCAGGGAACACAACAAATCCATCCAGCATGTCTGTGAGGGCACGTGCCACTTTATGGATGGCATTGCAGACTGTATTCTTGCTTAGATTTTCAGCATCACCCACAGCATACAGGTAGGTACCCGTGGCGAAGTACCGCAGGGCAATGCAGATGGTTTGGGGCACTGTGAGCGCACGACTCCGACGTGTGGCACTGGCCACATACGGGTCGAGCCGCTGACACAAATATGCCATGCCCTCCGCCGAGAATCTGTATCGTTCATACAGGTACTCATCATGGAAAGCAAAGGGGTTTTGGTGGTCCCTGAATACGCGTTCTCTTCGGAGGGATCCTCTCACGATCCGCGCACCGAGCTCCACTGGATTCTCTTCGAAAGGGCATGCCATTTTCCAAGAGAGCTGATTGGTCAGTGGGCGGTGCTTTTATACCCGGCAATCTGTATCTCGAACATAACCTGCTCCGGAGCAGGTTAGCTGTTCAGCATAAGTTACCATGGCGATGTACCCCGGTGAGAAGTGAACCACCGTCGTAGTCCTGAAAACCAGAGGTGGACAGAGTACTCGACCCCAGTACTTGAGTAAGAGTACAAATACTACTGGTCAAAATTTACTCCGTTACAAGTAAAAGTAGCTCAGTCAAAATATTACTCGAGTAAGAGTAGAAAAGTACTTGCTTTTAAAAGTACTTAAGTATCCAAAAGTAAATGCTTTTAAATTTACTTTAAGTAAAAGTAAGAGTAAGAGTAAATTTCTTATTTTCCACATCAGTAAATTACTATCTTTTTTCTAAATTAATTTAAGTTGTAAAGTTTAAGTTGTAAATGTCTGTGGTTTGTCTGTGCCCTCGTTTTTTACTCGGTCGAACTCAAACATTGAGTTAAGATACGGCCAAGGATTTTGTGAAAGTCCCTGCTCCGAGTCCGACTCATTAATCAGACTCAGACGACTCAGTGGATTGTCTTTCTTCTCCTGACGCAGGCGTAGCCATTGTTGCGGCTCTGTCTTGACTCTGTCTTGACAAACGCAGGCTACTTTGGCGGTATCGTTTTGAGGAGGCTTGACGTATTTCCGCTTTACGTACATCCCAGTGGAGAGCGTGCACTGTGATAGGTCTCCTCCTTTGACAAAAACAGCTTGTGTCCAATAGGATTTTAGGGAAGAAGAAAAAAGAGCAGACCTGAAAGTAACGAGTACTTTTCAGCCTTCCTAGAAATTTACTCAAGTAAAAGTAAAAATATTTGTCTTGGAAATTTATTCAAGTAAGAGTAATAAGTACCAAAGAAATCTAATACTCAAGTAAAGTACAAATCCTCTGGATATGTACTTAAGTACAGTACTCAAGTAAATTTACTCCGTTACTGTCCACCACTGCTGAAAACCCAGGGTTAAACCTGAAGTTACCTTGCTAACCCCAAATCCTGCTTCGTAGTACAGGCCCCAGGTTTGGTATACATCATGCATGTTCCTGGGTTCACCACTGGAGTTTATAAATGCTAATTGCCACACACCTGTGATGGCCACATTCACTTGGAGAGCAGGTCAGCTTGAGCAGGGAGGAAAGGGGAGCAGAGAAGCAAGTAAGTTTTAATTTGTCTACCATAATGTTTTGGTTTGTTTGTTTCTAGCATGTTTCATGTGAAGTGTTTTTTTTGTTGTTTTTCTTTCAAGTGCAGTTTGGTTTGGGTACTTGTTGCCAGTCACTGCTTAGATATGGAAAGTTTCCACCCTTGGTAGGCGAAGCGAGGTATGTGTGTGGGTTTTAAAGAAAATGTAAACGTAAATGTATTAAAGTGTTAAATGTGTAAACTTAAGTGTTTTAACAGCAAATGTTGATAATTTGTTATATTTGTTTTTTAGTTTCACGGTACTCGATGGGGAAATAAAAGAATTGTACCAGTTGAACTCAACGCAGTCTTATTGATGCCAAGAGCTGTAACACACACTGTAACCACGACAACACGACAGACAATAGGAAACATGTTAATTAGTTTATTTGTTCACTCAACCAGAACTGATGCAAGTGTTCTCAGAAGAAAACCAGCGACTGCTGAGCTCTAGCTGTATTGAACCTGCTCACCTGACCAGCCAGCAGGTGAATGAACACGACTCAGACTTAATATAGACAGAAATGTGTGTTCGTGCAGTCAATGGAGATCAACCGGCATTTCAGTAGAAATGCCTCAATGAGCATGGCGGAGGAGGTGTGGTCATCTGGGTTTGGTTTGCGGTCAGATATTCAGATGTGGAGATGTTCCCATCAGTCAGACCTCTCCTGCTCTTCGTTTAAAGGGGACCCATTATGAAAAACATGTTTTCTCTTGCTTTAACATATATAAAGTGGTCTCCCCTCAGCCTGCCAACTCAGAGAAGGAGGAAAGCAACCAAATTCTGCAGTGTCTGTACAGCCGCCCGGATGAGCCGTCCAGTGTGATGTGGCTTCTACGAGCCGTTCAGATTCTGCTCCTGTCGTTACGTAACGAATGTGCGATTTACATCGGTTGGCCTGCGATGCGTGAAACCACGCCCACAACTAACTCCGCCGGCCGGAGCTTCCGCCATTTTTTCGTACCGGTGTATCGCGTCATTCAGGCAGCTAATCAGCACAGTGCATCACAGTGTATCATAGCCTCCCCGCCCCTCAGAATCCAGCATAGATGAGGTTAGAGAATGGGATGTTAAAGACATGGCTCAGAGGCAGAATTTCTAATTTATTTAGCAAAAACAATCCAAAGCTTGTTTTTAAGACATTCAAGGCCTGTAGTAGGTCCCCTTTAACTGCTTAACTGCTAACCCAGCGGTACCAGCTAGACAAGTCTGACATCGTTCCGCTTCGGTGCGGCCAGCAAGTTCAGTGCAGCAGGGCAAATTTCACAACTTCAACTTTGGGATATTTTAATGGAAACTTTAATCGCTGAAAGACGCTGAGATAATTTTAGCAAGTCTAAAAGAAGTTAAACCCTGATGATTTAAGTTTGAGAACAGATGACCAGATTTCAGGAACGACCACCTCTGGACAGAAATCTGCTGCTCTTATTTTCCTTCTATAAACCAATGAAGTAGTTTCAGGACACAGGATGAGCTGCAGTGGAAGTTGTTCACGTTTCAAGTTTGATAAAGTCAATTGTGAGAATTTATAGTCAACTATTTTTTTGTTCACAAATTTGAGTTTATAAAGCTGGAATTCTATGATGTTTTTTCTTCCTAATTTGTGACTTTAGTTTGATTTGCTTTTGTTTATGCAAATATGCAGTCAACATTCCTAGTTGTGTGTTGAAATCTTATAAGGTCACGATCTGAGTAAATTGTCAGTTAATTTTAACATTCAGAATTTTCGCTTGGAAATTTCGCTTGGAAAGAGTTTATAGTCAGTTCAATTTTTCCTATGATTTATTTCAAATTAATTTATTTTAGTTTGTTTTTTTTAAGTTATTGAATTCAGAAACTGAGATTCTTCTTAAAATTTGTGACTTTTAAAGCCCAGACTTTTTCTTTTACAAAATTATTTCAAAGAATAATAGATTTCTCCATTTTTATTTTTTATTTTAAAACTACCAGCTTCTTCATTGTGCGACTGCTTTGCCTCAACGGGCGCGCTAGCTCAGCTAGCTTCGACTACATGGACGTTTTCTAGCTACATTTTTCTTAAGTTCGCTCAACCCAAGCGCCAACCATCTAACCTGCAGCTTAGATCGGTGCAGTTCCTCGGCTGACTACTAGAGGCTCGCTGCACACGCCAGTCAGTCTCCACTAAACATGTTAAGATGTCCAACTTTAGAGCAGAAATAAACATATTTACAGTCCGGTTCACAACACTGTTTCTCACTTCTCTGATTTTACATCCATGACAACTCCCAGGGGGGTGGATTTGTTTGTATCACGTCAGGAGAATTTATAATAAAGCATTAAATGTAATTCTAATGTGATAGATTACCAGTCTCATCCTTAATCGTCATGGTAGCACGCCCAGCTAAGCTACCACCTGTTCTATTAACCCAGCTTCGGCTAAACACGACGCCGTCCAGTCAACATGTGTAACGGCATATACTGATGTGAACGTCTGACGGCAGCTCTGCAGATATTTCGGCGCAGTTTAGCTAACTTTGATTGACATACCAAAGGGTCACGTGACCGAATGCTTCGTCCACTGTTATATTCAGTCTGTGGCTCAACCTGAATTTGAACTTTAGATTCACAAACCCCACCATTCTGCACCGGCCCTGTCTGTGTGATGGAGGGGACACACCCACATGGATCTTCTGGATTTATTTCTGGACTGTTAGATGGCTGAAGTTTAAATCCACAGTTTAATACGTGACAAAGACAACCATGTAAGCCGATTCAGTAATGAAGTTACTGCGAACATCTGAACACATGAACACAGGAGGAGCAAACGTGGACTTCGGTTCAGTTCAGGGGAAGCGGAGCGACATCCTGCAGGAGCAAAGCTTCATCTGGGCACATGCAGAAGCTGATGACGGGGGGGGGGGGGCCACAGGAACCTATCCCAGCGTTAGTTCCTCTGTCGTAGGAAGGACAGCAGGGGGGGCAGCAGGTGGAGGGCCGGTCGGTGCTCCTGCACCCCGAGAGCCACCAGCGCCCCCGCCAGGAGGGAGGCTCCTCCGGGGAGGAGAGGCGGCTGAGCCGGCATCACCTGCAACACAAACCAGAGGAGGATCAAGGGAGTCCATGCAGCGTCTACAAAAACCCACCAACTAATCTTGTCAGAATTTTTCCAGCAGGTAGAAAGTGTAAGAAATTAAATGAAAATAAAAGCACCAGCTATAAAAGAGGTTATGCATTGATGTCACTTCCCCACTGGACCACGCCCCCTTACTGAGTGGCAAAACATCAGCAAAAACAGCTGCAACTAGTGGAGAAGACGGGATAACAGCCGATTATCGGCTTAAATTAAAGGCAGTTGGACTTGACAGTGACCCGTACAGTTACCAGAAGAACCAGCGGTCCATGGACATTAATATTTGGCCACAAATCCAGTTTCCTGATATTTATATGTACTTAATTTCTACACCGGGGAAATACACGAAGCAAAGCTTGAAGGCATACAAAAGTCTTGACGCTTGGTCCTACTTCAAGGCAGGATTTGTTGTAGAAATTAAAGTGATGAGGACACCGAACTTTATGATTTGACCGTTTAACGTTAGCTACCCCAAAAATCCAACATTACCTGATACAAAAAGTGAACCGCAAATCCACGTTTCGGTGCCTGGAATCCAGTTGTTTCTGCAAATTGCAGCGATCCATTTGTCTCTCTTAAGCTTATTTTTTGGCAGTCTGTGAAACGATAACTCCGATTTCTTGTTTAATCTATGAGTAAGGTCGATCGCACAACAGCTCTTTCCCAATTTAGATGTTTTGCTCAAACTGAAAGTCTACGCTGCCACTCAGTCTTTCTGCCACTCAGTGGGTGTAACCCGCTGTGAAGTCGCATCTGTGACGTCATGCACATTCCCTCTATTCAGGACTAAAGTTTACTGTCAAACTATGTTGGGGCATAAAAAAACTGGACAAAAAAAAAATTCAAAAGGAAAAAAGCTCACTCACCTTCTCAACCTTGTGACAGTGAATGAGTCCGTCCTGTCCCAGGTAAAAGGTGGAGAACGCATCATACGACCTGGTGGAGGACACAAGGGTGAAGACGAGAAACCACCGTCACAGGACATCAATTTACACAGAACATCAAACTTTTACATCCAGTTATTCAATCCAACTTAAGCCGGTCACACTGGTGTGGGGCGGGGGGGAAACCCTGGTCCTCAGGCTGCAGGTTTTAGATGTTTCTCAGCTCCGACACACCTGCCTCAGATTAGTGTACCATGGATGGACTTGTGCAGACCTGGGTGACAAGCTAATGCTGATCCAGTCGTTTCAATCAGGTGTGTTGGAGCAAAGCCTCATCAAAAACATGCCGGACAGCCGTTCCTGTGGACCAGCGTTGAACGCTCCTCTGGGGTCAACAGCAAGCTGTCGCCACTCAACTGTTGAGCAGTTAACATCGTCTTGACAACCACCACGTACACAATATTCTCATCTAATTCCCTTTTACATTTTCAATGACGACTAAGATACAGTTTAATAAGGTCGGTAACCAGGTCTTGTTCTGATTCCGATACCAGACTTGAAAATTAAGGCTGGGGATCGATTCAAATGTCAAGAATCGATTTGATTCTTAAGATTCAGGATCGATTATCACGCTTTGATTAGATCAGATTCTGATATCTATTTGGTTAGTGTTATTAAAAATGCTTTTTCAGCTGTTGCAAGAATTATGACTGTGTAGTTATGCAACATATTAATACTGGTATTATATTGAGATTCAACAGCAAGTATTGGCAACTAATGATGCTGTAAGGACCAATCACCTCCCAGAATGCTGATATAACTGCTTTCAGAAACATCGTGTAAGTCAAAGATCGATTTTTTTAGACATATGAATCGATTTTTTGGAAATAATATGAGAATCGATTCAGAATCGGGGGAAAAAAAAAAAAAAAAAAAAAAAAAAAAAAAATCGATGTTTTCAACACAGGCCTACTGAAAATACTTGCTGGTTCTGCATAAATAAGGGGCGTGGGGTCTGTGAGCTGAAAGCCAGCACCAACACTAACATTTTAGTATTTTGTTTCCAGGAGGAGATGCTGTTTTGAGCTGTTGGATGGAGCATTAGCATCCATGAATACGGAGCTATTACACGCTGGAGGTTGGAGTCTGCATGGCTGCAGTTTCCAGAGGTGACAGTGATGTTGCTGATTGTAAAACCAGCAGCCTGATAAAGTATTCAAGGAGCCATCGGATGAGAGAGTTTATCTAGTCAAAGTGGAAGACAGAGGAACCACATGAAAAGAGAGAAATCCTGGATCAACAGCTCCTGTCAGTCATGAAAAACAGTGGATTTTACTTTATAATGACGTTGTGGTAACGTTAATGGGGTCAGAGAAAGATCTCAGCTAAAGAACATATGTCAGACAAAAGACGTGCAGATAGCCTCGCGGATGTTTAGATCTCCAACATGTTCAAACGTCTTCATGTTCAACGAGACTCTGGGATGGCACAATGTTGGCATCAAGGAATCAGGATTCCATCTCTGCTTTTTGAGATGATCCTGCCGATTTCATGGAGTGAGGATCTTCACCTCTCACTGGCCCGGTTCAAAGATGACCCGTAGTCCATAAGGGTAATGTCCTGTCCAGGACTGGAATGAGTTGCTGCCTCAGGTGGAGGGATATCCGAGAGTCTCAGGGTCTTGTTCACGAGTGAGGAAAGAACGGAGCAGGATCCTGGCAGGTAGATCATAAGATTAACTCATACTGGTCTGTTGTGGTGAAGAGAGAGCTGATCCAAAAGACTGTTGATCTACAATGGATGGATGGATGGATGGATGGATGTCTATATTCACCAATTAACCTCTTAGATAAACCTCAACGACGACTCTTTGATAAGTCTAAAAGAATGAAAACTACTGCAATAATTAGATTTCCCAGTGGGGATTGATCAAGTATTTTTTAACTGAACTGAACCTGAGTATCAGAACAGGTATTGGAAAGGGGGAAAAAGGTGGTGGAACATCTGTAGTTAAAAAAGGAAACAACTTGGAATGAACCCTGATGCTGAATCGCAGTTTTAATGAATCACAATACAAATTAAAGTAAAGCCATGAGTAATCACAGTAGTGAACCAGGAGCCGAGTCGTCGTCGCTACCAAGTAGTTGATCTAATGGTCAAATGAAACGTTACCTGTTACACACTAAGCTCCTGTCACTGCGGTCAACATCAAAAATGACTGCTACCCTGTTATCATATGGATTAAAATAGTGATGCACCGATTGTTCGGTAACCGAAACCGAAAGTAACCGAAAATGGCAAAAAAACACTTTCGGTGTTCGGTGGAATAAGTGGGAAAAAAACGAACAATTAATAACGGCGTTGTAATATAAGGAAATAGACTGGCCGCTCCCGTAACAGTTGCACACCACAAACATAAATCGTTGGCCAACCAAAAAGTAACCACATAAGAATTTAACTAACATTCACCAGGAGGTGGAACCAAAACAACATAATGCTGGGAAATTAAAAAGTGTTCAGTTTTTTCTGTTCAATAAATATTTTCTACCTTGTAATTTTATAAAAGATTTTTTTCTTTGAAAAGCATGCCTAATTCAAATTTATTTGATTTATGCAATGGTGAAAAAATTGGCAAAATAAATGAAAAACTGCGAAGAACCATGTTCGGTATTGTTTGGTATTCAGCCAAGTGTTTATTATTATTTTCGGTTTCGGTTTCGGCCACAAATTTTCATTTCGGTGCATCACTAGATTAAAATACACATACATGTATATTTTCTTATCATCATCATCGACTGTAGCTTAGGGGTCCACTACACAACGGGCGTTACCTGTACAGGTGGGACTTGTCTCTGCGGTAGAAGCGCAGCAGCACACTGTGAAACGGAATGCCCTTGATCCTCCAGCGCGCCTTGATGCTTCCGTCCTCGGGGTGTTTGGTGAGCTTCAGCACCTCCAGCCGAGCCTCGGCGTAGTAACACAGACACATGAGGCGCCACACGGCCAGGGTCAGCTGGTACGCCACACGACCTCTATGACATCACAAACACAACACTGTTGATGCTTGTTCCCGGTAAGTGGAGACAGCGTGGACGCTGGACGCTTTGCTCACCTGGTCTTCATGTTGACGAGGCCGTTGATGAACTCCACGTCGTTGGAGTACATGGTGTAGTCGTGGTTGATCAGGAAGAACCTGGGAAGCTGCCACACAAACAGGAAACAGACTCAGTCATATAACAGCTGACAACCCCTCCTTTTATCCTGTGGAGTTTTGTGTAAAAAAAAATATATATATACACATTTAAAAAAAAAAAAATCATCTGATCAGAGGAGATTTAAATATTAGCCCACTTTATCTCATTTGACACAGGCCAGCCATTTCAGCTCAGCTAGCCAAGAGTAACACTAACTAACGTCCGCAAACAGAGTAGCAATGACTGATTAATATAGAGTGAATGTAAGATACCACTAGTTAGCAGCATGGTTTAGCATGTGCTAAGCTACAGGCACAGATTAACCACCTTCAACCCTCCACCCTTCTAGACCAAATCAGATCTAGTTGTGTTACATCATATTATCTTTAAAATTAAAATGATTATGCTCTGTTAGGTCTTCATGTGCAGCTCAGAGTTCAACAAAATATTGCTAACTAACCAAAGTGATCACAATTTGATGCCAGAGACATGCAGCAGCTGCCACAAAAAAGAAAATACATAAAATAAAAAATGTGAAAGAGGTCTGAATGCGCTTTATATATTCAGTGCATGTATGCATGTACAGTATGTACACATACATGCATACGCTGCATGTGTATGTGCATTCCTGTGTGTGTTTTATGTTGCAGCCTGATGTTGCAGTACCCCATAATGACAAAGTGAAGAGGAATTTTAGAAACTTTTGCAAATATATCGAAAATAAGAAACTGAATGACATTGGCATCAGTATTCAGACGTTTAACTCAGTACTGTGGAGCAGATTTTCATTGAGGATCTGTGTAGTTTGGTCAGGGTTGAGGGGAAGCTGAAAAGCAGACTCCCAGGCCCTGCTGCTGCACATCAGCCCAACTCCCATCATTCAACACCATGTTTTACTGCTGGCATGGTGCTGGCCATGTGTCTGGTTTACTCTTGACATAGAACTGAGGCTAATCTTGGTTTCATCAAACCAGAGAATCTTGTTTCTCACAGTCTGAAGGTCCTCCAAGTGAGTCTAAGCACTCTACCATAAAGTCCAGGGGCCTCATTTATAAAGCTTGCGTGCGCACAAAACAGGGCTTGAAAGATGCGCACGCCACCTTCTACGCAAAGGTTGGGATTTAAAAAAAAAAAAAAAAAACTTAACGGGAAAATATGCTTATTTACGCAAACTTTGATCCTAGCGCACGAACAGTCTTAATATATGGGGAACTGGCGACGCAGGCGGTGAGGTGGTGAAATGATGCCAGATTCATGTCATACTTTTAATGTCATCACATATCAGGCTTGTATAATAGCGCTGATCGTGTCCCTCTGTGTTTGAAGCACAGCGTCAGTCAGGACTCGGCCACTTCCAGCTGCGCCATGCGCTTGGGACGCTCTGGTGCTGCTGGTGCTGCAGCCGCGGTGCAGGACACGCTGGGCCGGGAACCTCCTCGTCACCCACCGCTTCCAACTGTAGAGTGACTGAGGACAGAACAAATAAGTGCTGTGCCGTTCTCCTCTTGGCCTCCACCTTCAAATCGTACCACTTCTTTTTTATTTCTGCCACAGATCTGTCCATGGCACTCACGGCGTTGCCACTCACTCGCTTTCTTTTTGTTAGTGATGCCACTACTGTGACCACCAAATAATGTGGTTTTCCTGGCCTCCATCTCATCCACAACATCTCAATCTCAGTCTCCGTGAAATTTAGTGGCACGGTGGCTCGACACGTCTCATTCATCCTGACGCACAGCAGAAACAGGCTGCAGGAAGCCGCTGCGCATGCTCAGCAGGCTCATTTATATGCAAATACAGTCATCAAGTATTTTGCATTAACCATTCATGGTAAAAAGTGGACGTGTAGAGGGCGGGGTATGAGGCAAATTCACGTGCGCAACCTTCCAGCGGTGATTTATAAAGAGAACATTGCGTGCAGATGTGTGTGCACATGGTTTTATAAATCAGGATTTTTTTGTGCGCACGCCATTTTCGGCTTTTGAGTGCACGTACACTTTTAGTATGAAACCATATGCACTCATTTATAAATGAGGCCCCAGTTCCTTGGAGGACTGAAGTGGTCGCTGCTCTTCTGAACAGTTTTCCCATTTCCACACAAGATCTTAATGTAAAATGATTGATTTAAATGAATTGAACATAAAGGGAAGAGAGTCTGAATACTTTCTGAATGTGTTGTAAAGTCAATTCAACTCAATTTTATTTATATAGCATCTATTCCAACAGAAGTTGTCTCTAGGATCTTTCCAGAGACCCAGGACATGACCCCCGAGCAATTATTAAATAAACATAACATAAACAGTTGCTGGTAAAAACTACCCTAGTGAGAGAAAAACCTTAAACCAAACAGTGGCAAGAAAAACTCCCCTTTAGGAGGAAGAAACCTGGACCAGGACCTGGATCATAAGGGGGAACCCTCCTGCTGAAGACCAGCTGGGCAGAGGCTGAACAATGCTAATAAGTAGCTAAAATAATAACTGCCAACCACCAGTCAATAGATAGTCCAAAGCTCCAATTTTGTGTTAATTTCTGCTGTAAAGTTGGACATTTTCAGGATTTTATGGAGGTTAATGGAGATTGACTCACTGTTGGATCCAGACCCTGGTGGCCAGTTAAAAAAAAAAATAGAAGGCGACCTCTGTCTTACCTCTATCCTCAGTCTTTCATACATCGTAGCCAGTTTCTCCTCGTCTTCACCTCCTCCTGCATGAGGCTGCTCCCTCGCTCCTTCTATTTGGCTGCACAGAGACACAGCTGGCAGCAGTTCTTCTCCTTCACCGAACAGAGACACGGGTGGCAGCAGTCTTTGTGTTCCCGGGCAATGAAAACAGTAAAAGTGAGATCCGTACATGAACGGCGCGGGACAGGCCTCTGCCTCAAACAGACTCCTGAAACAGTCCTGTGGTCTGTCTTTGACATCAGAGATGGACTTCTGGAGACTCTGGACGCTGATGTCGTCCACTCGGCTGCCATCCACAGTGGTCAGGAGGAAGGACAACTCCGAGGATGCTGCGGGCCTCAGGGCGTGCAGCTCTCCTGGTTTTAAGCGTGTGAAGTCGGGCAGCTCCAGCAGGGCATGCAGCCCGCTAGCGTCGCTCCGGACCAGAACACAAACACTGCGGGACTCCTCCCACTCCTCCTCGCAGCAGCCGGGTCTCTGAGGATGGACAGCATGGTGCAGAGGGTGGGACAGCAGGGGCTGCTTCATGCTCTGATACCTCAGGCCATTAGGGGGCGCCAGAGCCCACGCAGCACTGCTCAGGGGCCGGGGCCGACCCATACATTTCCAGTCGCCCAACTAAAAGGAGAAACAAAGTTTCAGTACAACAAGCTTATGTGGTGGAAACCCTATCATCAAATTTTCCCAAATTCAAATAAATAAATGAAAAAAATTACTGAAACGCCAGAGTCCTTACAAACACCAGGAAACTGGACCACATTACACCGGTCATGAAATCACTCCACTGGCTTCCAGTGAGTCAAAGGATAGAGTTTAAAATCTTACTGCTGGTCTACAAAGACCTGAATGGTCTTGGACCAAAATACATGCTGGATCTGTTTTTTAAAAACTTGTGCTTTTTATTATTTTATCTCTTTTCTTATCATTTTATTTCATTTGTTATGTACTGTTTAATTGTGTCTTGCCGCTTTTAATGTTGATGTAAAGCACTTTGAATTACCTTGTGTTGAATTGTGCTATACAAATAAACTTGCCTTGAAACACATCTTATTTTCCCACAACAGGGAACAACAAATACATTAAAGAAACGGTAACACAGATAAAACTTCTGTGTGTGGGACAAAGGTCAGCAGATGTGTGGAAACAGCTGAAGCTCAGGAAACCCATCTGAACAAATAGTATACTGAAGCTAACATTCAATTAAGAGTGTCAGACTTACTAGCATTACTTACTAGGAATGGGCGATATTTTACCGTTCACGATAAACCGTCAAAAAAATTCCCCACGGTAAGAATTTGTCATCTCGCGGTAAAAAGGATAAATTCCCGTTGATGACGTTTTTGTGTATCAAACATGGCGGAAGGCGGATCTGAGAGCGAGGAGCTCGTTGTTAAACGAGGCTCCAGCTCCATAACTGGTTTAGATTTAAAAAGAGTGACGAGGAGCAAACATCATCTATTATTAGGGGTGTAACGATAAACTAATCTCACGATACGGTACGATACACGATATTGAGGTCACGATAACGATACGATATTATAGCAGTATTTTTTTAACAACCTTGAATGAGGAACATATGACTGGAAAAAATTGTCTTTTATTTGAAAGACACAAAATAAAAAACAATGCTGTGCGTTTGCCCTATTGTTACAGTTTGTAATGCTTTATAACTGTTTAAGTTTTAAAGAGAAAGCCAGGCCAACCATTTTCCACAAACTGAACTAAAAGTAAATATCAGGTTTGCTTATGCATCTTCAGTTTCATACAAGTAAACATATTTTGCCACAAACTGAATAGTTTCTCTCATGTATGATTTGACTTTTTTCTTTTTTCGGATGCGCGTTACTAGTCAACACAATAGATTAATATTAATATTCCAATATCGCGATACACTTTGTCACCTCCACGACACGTATTGTGACGTTTTTGTATCACGAAATTTTGTGGCACGATATATTGTTACACCCCTATCTATTATATCCAGAGTCTGCAATGAAACAGTGAGTGCAAAGGATGGCAATACTGTTTCTTTATTTATCAGGTTGTACTTTTGCTGTTTGCACTGTTATCCCACTGTTTAAGCCATACAGTTTGAATAAATGTTTAATCTGTTCTTACATTTCAAACTTGTTTTAATCTGAGTCATTACAGTTTTGCAGTACAGGTGTACTAATTTAATTGGTTTTTATTAATTACATTTAATTGGTGTAGTTTAGTAGCATTTTGTATTCTTTTAGAGCAGTGTTTTGGGGGCTCCAAAGACTGAATGTGGTGATAGATTTATAGTTAAAAAGGTGGAGTTGAATTGGTATTTTTTTCATCGTCATTTTTATCGTTATCGGGATAAATGCCAGAAATTATCGTGATACATTTTTTAGTCCATACCACCCATCCCTATTACTTACACCAAATTAACATTAACTTAGTTAAAGCTATTGTTACTTAAACAAAAAGCTAACATCATGACTGGTCATTCACCAAACTACAATTAATGTTAGTCAAACTGAAGCCAGCATTAGCTAGACTAAAGCTCACATGAACTAAACTAAACTAGCATTATATGATAAGTTATCTCAAACAAAGATAATGGCTAAAGTTATCATAACATCATGATTAAAGTTTAGCTAAACTAAAGCCAGCTGTAGCTAACCTAGAGCTAATAAGATAACTTAGGTTAATAATAGTTAAGTTAAAGCTAATGGGAGCTAACATTATCATCGAGACAGAAAACTAACTAAACTAAAGCTGAAGTCAAATCAAAACAAACCTTTAGTTAATTTTGCAGAACTCAAATGTTAGCTTAACTCAGACAGTCCAGATGGAGTTCTCTCTGAACCTGGTTCTGCTTGACGTATTTGCTTCCTCTTAGAATTTTTTTTACCTGAACATTGAAATGAATTTTGAATTTGGACTCAACAGAATAAACTGGATGATAACTGGATAACGCCCTAGACAGTCGCCATCATGCCAACGTAGTGGAAGTGCTGGAACAGCATCGGCACAACTTGAATCTCTCATAAGAAAATGGAGATTCATAGACGTATGAAAATTTAAATTTGTTTGACTTTTTCTGGATTTTAGAATTTGAATCACTTTATGATCTTTTCCTCATCTTTGATCGTGTTAATAAGAAATGTTTCTTACACACCATAGTCCACAAAGTTCTGGACTTGGTCTGATATGTTTTACTCTTTATATGCTGCTATTTGGGTACAACTATGAGCCAGGGTGGAATAAACTTGGATTACTATGGAGATGATACTCAACTATATCCATCCATGGACCCAGATGAAACCTAAAAGCTAGCCACTTTATTCTGGATTTACACTTAAACAATATTTCAAGGTCTCAGACAAATTTCTAAAGTGTGATGGAAATCATGAAGAGTGTTAAGTTAGTTACTGTGATTTTAGGACAGGTCTGTAGTATAGTAGGCAGTAGCTTACCTGAGTGAGCCTCCAGCTCTGTTTGTGGGGGGGCTGCCTCCTGCCGTGGCCGCGGACACACCCCACCCAGAAGGCCAGGCCTCCTCTGCTAGCAGCCATTTACCACAGGGGTCAACACATTCCCACTCAGCAGCCAACAACCACCTGAACACAGAGGACGACCAACAGCAACGCGTGTATGGGACTACTGCGGCACAGCGGCTACCTGGATAAAGCTGTGGTGACAGAGGAAGGGGAGGAGCCAGAAATCATCAGGTTTCCATCTGGAACGTGGTGCTTACATTTTAGATATATGTATCAAACCGTCACGATCGATATTGAAATTCTTCAATTATGGCCTGTAGCTCAAAAACATCTAAGATAATTTAGTTGCGGATCGGAAGCGACAGCAGCCGATACAGTCTACGATCTGAAGCGACAGCAGTACAACATGGTGTACAATCTGATGTGCCAGCAGAATGAAATGGTCTACGATCTGAAACACCAGCAGTGCAATATGGTCTACAATCTTATTTGCCCCCAGTCCGATACAGTCTATAATCTGAAGCACCAACAGTCCGATACAGTCTATAATCTGAAGCACCAACAGTCCAATGCAGTCTACGATGAGGCAGGAAAAGTTTCCCCAAGTACCATTGCAGAATGGGAGAGTTTGATTTAAGAGCATTCAAGGATTTTATTTTTAACATCTTTTTTTTAATATGAGATATTAAGTAAAACACAAACCCAAGGACCCATTTGTTGGTGAATTCACAACTGACTTGAACCTCAACACAAATTCATCATCTTCGTCCTCTGAGACTCAGATGTACAAGAGTTTTAAATTACTTCTGATCTTATTCCAGCAGTTTAATGCAGAGAAAACGTTAATATATACAAGAAAACTGCAGGCTAAATGCTGCTTCAGTGTGTTTAAACACTCAAAAAGCTGTGAAAGACAACAGTGAGGTTTGCTTCAGCTTAGATAGATCATCTCTCCATCTTTATCTCTCCCTCTATTTTGGGGAGCATCAATACATTACCAAATGAGTGACGCATCTCTAATGTAATCTTAGTTTTTTTTATTTATTTTTTGTTTGTTTTTTCAATTTAAGTAACTTGAAAAGCAATAAATTGAGGTGTATCCAGTTTGTCTCCTGAGGTAATAGACTTCAGCATTTTCTTTGTAGTAACTGGGTTAAAATGTGCTGTTAAGAACATTTTGTATTAATAGCAACATTTCTAAAAAGCAACATTTATGATATACCAAAAAAATAGTAACATGACACAAATGAAGCTCTCAAATTACATTGAAAATCGTATTTATCTCTGGCAGCTCTATAATTCAGATGCAGTTTAAAGTCACTGGGTCATGTGATTTAGTAACAAATTGAATGATATGGCAAGGACATTTAGTGTATGTCCCTGAGATAGTAATTTATTGACGACCCCTAGAAACGCGGTAGAAGCGACTGCGTTTCTAGGGGTCGTCAATAAATTACTATCTCAGGGACATCTAGTGTATGGAAGAGTATTAGGGCCAGGCAGGAGAAAAATAAAAATAATATTTTAGAGGAAGATTTTTTTTCATTACGAAAAAAAAGTCAAAATGTCAAGAGAAAAAATTAAAAATGTTGAGAAAAAAGTCAAAATATCGAGATTAATGTTGAAGTACAATTTCGAGAAAAAAGTCCAAATGTCAAGAAAAAAGTTGAAGTACAATTTCAGGAAAAAAGTCAAAATGTCGAGAAAAAAGTCAAAATGTCGAGAAAAAAGTAAAGATTTCGTGAATAAAGTAAAAATGTCGAGAAAAAAGTAAAAATGTCGAGAAAAAAGTAAAAATTTCGTGAATAAAGTCAAAATGTGCTGCTTTTGTAAAGTTTGATTACCTTGTTTACTTATTTGTATTTATCTCTGGTGAGAATCCTTCATAAGCCCACCTTGGGTTTTTTTTCTCACCTGCACTGCAGTAATTATTGTATTGTCATTATTTCTTTGTATTCCTTTAATATGTGCGAATAAATAAAACTAAAAGTCGAGAAAAAAGTCAAAATGTCGAGAAAAAAGTCAAAATGTCGAGAAAAAAGTCAAAATGTCGAGAAAAAAGTCAAAATTTCGTGAATAAAGTTAAAAGAAATAAGGTGAAATTTCGACTTTATTCACGAAATTTTGACTTTTTTCTCGAAATTGTATTTCAAAATTATTCTCGACATTTCGACTTTTTTCTCGAAGTGCACAATAAAAAAAAATCTTCCCCTCTCAAATATGTTTTCCCCTGCATGGCCCTAATACTATTCCATGTATGTCCCTGAGATAGTAATTTCTTGACGACCCCTAGGAAGGCGGTCGAAGCGCCCGTCCGTCCCTCCGTCCGTCCGTCCGTCGGTCATCCGCCCGCAACCCAAACGTCCCGAGGCCCTGAACGCAGCCCCTGCTACCTTCACTTTGACAGTCCAGCCCGCTGGCAGCGGTGCAGGTAAACCCCGCAGCAGCTGCAGCAGCAGCTGGGTTAGTGAATGTCACAATCACCACAGTGGACGCGTTTAGACCACGCTGCTGCGCGGGTTTCCCCGGTGACCGCTGATGACAGCTGCTAACCGCTAAGCTAGGTAGCCGCCGGGCTAGCCAGCCCGGTCCGGACGGGTCGCCCTGCAGCCTCCGGGTGCGGGCAGCGCATCCGTGCGGGCGTCCCGCCGCACCTGAACCCGACAGCCGTGCTCCCGCGGCCGGGGGTGTAGCGGGCGAAGCGGGTGAAGCAGCTACACTTACACAGAAGTCATTGTCGCTCTGTGTCCTTGTCCTCCCGCAATCCCCTCACGGTGTGTTCACCGTCGCTCGGAAGTCCGAGCACTACCGCAGGGGCCGCGAACGCACCAGAAACATAGGGCCGTGTGGGCGGCGACGGCGCATGCGCAACAGCTTCACATCGAATTCTTGCGCAGGCACACTGCAAAAACTTAAAATGTTACCAGGAATATTTGTCTTATTTCTAGTTGAAATGTCTCATTTTTAGTCAAAAAATCTCATTACACTTAAAACAAGAGTCATCACCAGAAAAATAACTAAGAACAATTTTCACCTGTTTCAAGTAAATTTTCACTTGAAATAAGTAGAAAAATCCGCCAGTGGGACAAGATTTATCTTCTCATTACAAGCAAAAAAATCTTGTTCCACTGGCAGATTTTTCTACTTATTTTAAGAGAAAATCTACTTGAAACAGGTGAAAATTGTTGTTTTTTCCACTGATGACTCTTGTTTTAAGTGAGATTTTTTGCCAAAAACGAGACATTAACTAGAAATAAGACAAATATTCTTGTTAAGTGTAGCATCCCCGACTGATGACGGTTGACTCTCTAACTGATGGTTCATAGATGTTTTTATTCCTTCAATATAAAATCACCTCAAACACACCGTAAGAGCTATGAAGGAATAAAATAAAACAAAGTTACTCTTACTATATACATACATTGTTTCATCCAACTCAAATACAGGCCGACACAGCAGCTCACTGGGTCGGCAAACCCGTTAACTGACAGTAAATAAATAACAGTAACCATGACAACCATCTTAATATATACATAAATACTGTATAAAATTTACAAATAAAACAAACCTTGTGCCCCTTATCAGCCAGGTGCTTTTTGTGTCGGTTAGGCACACTTTAGCACTCCCGACACTAATACCAGTCTTGCAGAAAATGTTTAGAAAGCCGTTAAACTTTACCGTTAAATAAATACCGGAGCGCTGAAGTTCTCGGCGAGACGCCTTCAAAATAAAAGCACTAAATATTCGCCTCAATACACAACAAAATAAAAGCCTGGCTCCAAACAACGCCAATAAGCAAAACAAACACAAAAACACATTTACAGAAATAATCATATTAAAGGTAATTTACATTAAGATTTTGAGTTTTTGCAGTGCATGACTTAAATAACTAATAATTAACTCCCAAACCGCAAAAATCTCCACTTAAAAACCCGTAAATGTTTGACGTTTATTTATTTATTTCTATTTTGACCTGAAAAGTGAGGTTATTGTCACTATAATATGTGAAATATGGCCAAGCCGACTTGTCTGTTTTTTTGTTGTTGTTGTTTGTTTGCTTTTTTGGATCTTATATTACTGTTATTTACATGCACTTTATTGTTGTCAATTTGTGTCTTAAAAATCAATAAACAAAGTTTATAAAAAAAAAAATTTTAAACACGTAAATGTAAAACAAAAGTAATTTAAACTTCACAGTGGGGTAATTAAATAATCAACGTGCTAACTTTCCTGTTGAGGTCAACCGGGAAAAGGGAAAACTTGTAGTTCCTCTACTAACCACTAAAGTCTGGATTCAACAGTGAGTTCATCTCCGAAATAAACATATCGACATTATACTGTATAAAGTAACACATTTGCAAAATTAGGCATGTGAACTATCTATTGGCAGCTGGTCATTATTTTTAGCTACTTATTAACATTGTATTGACTTCTGACCTGTGAATAAAGACGTAGAAGAGGATAGCCATACATTATTATTTTATTTTTTTAACCAACAGATTTATGGGTAGGTTAGACAAGCCAGTTCCTTCTAAGCAAGTCGTTTCTGATTTTGTGGCTAAAGAAAACATTTAAAGTCCCAGGTCCCGTTATAAATGTCCGCCAGCAACTCTCCGGTTCCGCCAGCATCTATCTGGGAGTGAGTTCCAGCTACTGCCATCAGGATTCATAGTCCCGAGAACTAGGACCACACGCGCTATAGGAACAGCTTTGTAACTGCTGCATTTTATTTATTGCTCAGGTCTATCCTGCTTTTAACTTATTTATTTCTATTTATTAGAAACCCTGACCTTGGTTTTACCTCTGTTTATTGCTCTTTTGCCTTGTGGGCAATATCTACTTTTATCCTGTTCAGTGAGCATGGTGAGAACCTGCCATGTCTGTCTTGTGCTGTCGTAAACCTGTTCTCTGTATTTGTCCTGTGTCAAATTAATGTCTGTAAAGATTGTGTGTGAGATGCCTTCACTGAAAAAAATAAATCTAAGCACATGTAAATATAACATATTTAAATCTGTGATATTAACAATTAAAAATGAAGTTTGTTGCTTTACATGAATACATCTAGTTTTGAACTTAATCTGCATTTGTTCAAAAAACAAGACATTGTGCATTTTTTCCTTAACAAGCAGTATTTATGTAATCCCAGGCAACCTTTTCATTTACACACAAACAACATATTTACTTTTCCTTTAACAATTTTACTCTATTGGGCAGATTGACCAACGTTTAGATGAAACATGCTTTAGTTGTTTAAGTAGAACACCACAGTAAAAAATATCTTGCTTGATCTACTTAAAAAAAATTAAGGCGACTTTTTTGCATGAGATTTTTATGTAGATCAAGAAAGACTAGTCTTTGTATAAACTACTTCATTTTAAGTATGTACAATATTGATTTGCAAGTAAAGTCAACTTAATTTTTGCAAGTAAAGTTGAAAAAAAATTAAGTTGACTGTACTTGCAAAATGTATTATTTACATACACAAAATTAAGTAGTTTATACAAAAACTAGTCTTTCTTGATCTACATAATAATATCCTGCAAAAAGTTGACTTATTTTTTTTAAGTAGATCAAGCACAATATTTGTATCAGTGTTCTTCCATTTACTGCAAAACAAATCTACCTACGGGTACTAATAAAGTCAACTTGAACTTGAACTTAAATCAGAGTGGACAGTCTCCACAGAGTACATCAGAGTGTCCAGAGGTGTCAAGAAACGAAGTACAAATACTTTGTTACCTTACTTAAGTAGAAATTTTGGTTATCTATACTTCACTGGAGTAATTATTTTTCAGACGACTTTTTACTTTTACTCCTTACATTTTCACGCAATTATCTGTACTTTTTACTCCTTACATTTTAAAAACAGCCTTGTTACTCTATTTCATTTCGGCCTTTAGACAAAAACTATCCAGTTAAATTGCTCCATCCGGATAGAGTGAATTTGGTTGTGGTTGTTTCAGATGTTCTTGTCCAGTTTTGTTCTTACATCCGTTCCCTCAGATTCCTGCAACTAAACTTGGATGTACATTCCAATAAAGGTTAGGATAAATGATAACATGCCTCTGAAGTTTGAATTTTTGCACCATTACAATACTTATAGGTAACTAGTCATCCTATCTTCTGCTCTCTGAAACACATGTTAATGCTCAATAGTACACATATATGGTTCTTTAATATATTTGCATTATACTAAGATGCATTCATTTTCAATGGCTTTTGTCCTTAATGGCTTTTTCCCCCCTTACATTACTTTTACTTTTATACTTTAAGTAGTTTTGAAACCAGTACTTTTATACTTTTACTTGAGTAAAAAACTTGAGTTGATACTTCAACTTCTACAGGAGTATTTTTAAACTCTAGTATCTATACTTCTACCTGAGTAATGAATGTGAATACTTTTGACACCTCTGAGAGTGTCTCTGGCCCCAGTAGTGTGTTACAATGCTGACATTCTGGACGGTTCCTGCGTGAATCTGCTGACACCACGCACCGACCATAAGCCTGAATTATGGTTCCGCGTTAAATCGACGGCGTACCCTACGGCGTAGGCAACGCCGTATGCTCTGCGTTGGTGTAACGCAGAACCATAAATCAGCGTATAGACGGTATATAAGCGTGCGGCCCCGCAGCAGCAGCTCGGTCCTCCGGCCGCGTGGCGGCAGCAGAGAGCTCGTCCCCGCCTTCACACACACTACCCCCGCTGAGCCGCCGGCTACGTCATCGAGCTGCGTTGCGTCTGAGGAAGCGTGCTGACCTGAAATAAATCCCCGATAACCGATCCTCGCGTATCGGCGGAAGCTCCAGGAAAGATGCCCAGGAAAGCGAAAGAAGAAGCGGAGTGGGTCGGGGACGACGCGGCCGCGGCAGGTGCGTGACGTCAGCGGGGGTGCCGAGCACATGCCGGCGGGCCGGTGTGCTGTCGGTTTTTGCTACCCTATCAAAAAATGCTCCCTAATGGTTTTCTACCTTTGTAGAGCTACAATTTTACTGTGTTTTACTCCCTAAACCACTTCCTTTCCCCCCAAGTGGTCCTTGTCGCTTGCCAGGCCGTCATTGTAAATAAGAATGTGTTCTTAATGACCTGCCTGGTTAAATAAAGGCCAATGACTGAATTAATATCAAATAAAGCGATAGGATTGTTTTTTTTCTTCTCTCTATCGTATAATGTTCACAAAGTGTAATGTGATTCATGTCATGGGTAGTGTATTTTGAAGGATCAAATACTTTAACATCCCATATTATCAATTTTTGCGTCGTGCAAGAAATGATGCAAACTTTGAAAATCGACTGTGCGCATGCGCAGAACCACAAAGTAGCAATTCTCGACGGGGAGCAAGGATCGACAGAACACCGGTAACTGCAATATTGATAAAATCCCGATAAAAAAGTCGTTGACCGTCAGGCCTTCCTGTCATGGTCTCTTATTTCAAACACAACTTTTCACCCCACAAATACCTCATTTTTTAAAAAAATGTCCTTGTGCTTTGCTAATTTAGCTTTTTTTTATTTTATTTTTTTATTTCTCTTTTATTTTTATTTTCTATTTTTATTTTTTTTCTGATCTTTATTGTAAGCGCTTTGAGACTTGTTCTTCAGGTGAAAATGCGCTCTATAAATACAATTTATTATTATGTGGAATAACAAAAACATTGTAGTGGCCACTCACTAGCAGGACAGTGTTTTAGTTTCAGTAGGTTATAATTCACCAGAATCTAGCCGTTATTTAATGATGACGATGAGTTTTCAGTTACTGTTCTGTTACCATGGTTACGGGCTGTTGAAAACGAGAGACTGAATTAAACAAGTTTTTCCTTCGTCCACAAAAAGCGTTCCTCTGCTCTTTTATTCCCAAACTCCTACAATGTACAATTTATAGCTACAAAAAGCTGTACATTTACTGAAATACTGACTGATTTCTCTGCATAACCAAATGACCATTTTCAACCTAGCCCGCTTGTTTTAGGCCGTTTACATGAGTTAAAACTAGAGATGAACTTTGAAATGAGGTGGATAAATAGGCAATTCAATAAACTTTGCGGTCTTGACGTCACTGACATGTCAGCACCCAGATGTTATAACTGACATTAACCTCCTAAAACCTGCTGCAGTTCTTTTTTTGTTGCTTTGGACCCCCATTAAGACATTGACTAATATCACATAGACAATAAAATGTGTGATGTCCACATACGTGTATGCCAAGTCTCAGGGGGTTCCAACTTTGTATTTTTTTTACATTGGACGACCCATCCGTGACGTCACCCATAGGTTTTCTGGACAGTCGTTTAATTCCAAGTCTGGACTTGTGTACCTCAACAGACACTGTTTGGGTTTCAGTCCCTGTCTGTAACTGGGACCAGTTCAGTAGAGATCCATCCTCTTCCTGGACCAGCAGGTCAGCCTGGTCCCTGAAGACAGACTCTTCAATGTCTCCTATTTTGGACCAAAACTGCCATTGTTGTGTAATTACACGCGGCTTCATGCAGTCATGTGTAC
This sequence comes from Cololabis saira, assembly GCF_033807715.1. Lineage (NCBI taxonomy): Eukaryota > Metazoa > Chordata > Actinopteri > Beloniformes > Belonidae > Cololabis > Cololabis saira. The sequence goes on along the minus strand of NC_084601.1, from coordinate 23,927,502 downwards.
AACAAGTATGTAATTATCAAGCCGTGTTGATTTTAGAATTAATCCCATGTGACTTGTTCTTAATTAACTTGATCAACATTGTTTTCTTCTCAGTGAGGATCAGAGTTTGTTTCATGTGATGGAGGATTGTGCTCCCCACAACCGATCACTCACTGGTGTGTTAGTGCTGACGTGGGACATTAACAGAGGAAACGTATCATTCACTTATTTAGGTTGTAGCAAAGCATTTAAAATGTATTTTGGTGAGTTTCACTGCTGTTAGGCACCGTCAATGATAGTCTGCACAAGTCCACAATAAGTGGATTTAAATGCATCCCGACGTGCAACGTTTTCAAGCAGGACAGCTGGTACATGAGGCCCCTGTAGAGCCCCTACCATAACCGCGGTCGTGCTGGTCCAAACCAACCCATCAACACACGCCAGCGCACCTATTTCTAGGTTTCTGTTTTTTTTTTTTTTTTATTAAATTAACAGTCAGTTTTTTTTTCCAGCAGAGAAAGTCGTGAAAAAGGGGAAGAAAGACAAAAGAGGGAAGAAGAGTGTGAGTACCGAGTTACTTTAGTTTTTCATCCTTCACAGCTGGTGTTTAGCGTGTTTTGAGTGTGTTGTGAATTATCGTCTCCAGTTCTTCGAGGAGCTCGCTACCGACAGCAAACCCGAGAAGGTGGACAATGTGGCAGCCAAAGACCCTCCAGGGAAGCAGGTGAGCATCTGATTAAAGTGGCTCTTCATCCTCCAGGACGGCTGCCGGTGAGTTACGGGAGAACACGGCAGAACCTGTCTAATGGCGCTTTTCTACTAGCACCTACTCGGCCCTATTCATCTCAACTCAACCCTGGTTTCTTTTCCATAACAATTCAGCACCTGGAGCAGAAGTAGGAGGTTGGAGCGAAGCTGCTGTGACGTATTTGATTGTGTATCTAAACGAAGAAGACAACAACACTAAAGATGTAGAACCTGGAGGAGATGATAGGTGTGCTGCTGGGTCTGTGGCTTGTGTTTGATATCAAGTTAAAAAATGAGAGTGAGAGAAGCTTCAAGCGGCGGTGCTTTTTTTTTTTTTTTAGTTTTGTTTGTCTCTGTGCTGCTGAAAAGTCAGCTCGAGCCCCGAGCCGCTATGAAGTGACAGAGCTCCTGGTAGATCTGGTCGTTCCTTATCGCCCGTCTAGATCCCTTTTTAATTCTCCCCTCAGCCACCAGGTTTATGAACATCTGTACCTCAGAGTTGGATCAGAAACAGACTTCTGCGCTGCTGTTGCTGGTCAAATAAAATGAACAAGAAGCCGCCGTTAGAGTCGCTCTTTCGCTGATTTCCACCTCCTGACTCAGACGTCTGACTCCAACCCCCCGACCAATCGGTGGCCTGTAATGTGATGATGTCAGATACAGCCGACTCAGCCGCTTAGAACCTCGGCAGAGTAGTTACAGAAAAGTATCTACTCGGCACGTTAGACCCCTAGTGGGAAAGAACCAAACCGAGTGGAGGTGAGTCGGGCTGAGCAGGTACTACTGGAAAGCGCCATAACACAGTGCCTCAGCAATCTAGAAATTGGTCCTGAAACGGTTAACATTCAAAAAGAGTAAAGAAAAAGATGCATAAGTAAGGAGCGCTTGTCCTATCTTTGTTTCTACATAATGACTCTGAGCTGAGTTAGCGTTAGCAGAGTAAAAATCATTGCTTTGAGTTATCTTACAATAAATGTGGACGTCCTTGTCGATCTTCTGGACTTTAAGTCGGCAGTTGAATCCATTCAGTCTGTCAGGGGTCCAGTAATTGGAGACGGGTGTGTTGGAGCAGAGGTTCAGGACAGAGGTTCCTGAGGGCCGCGGCCGAAGAACACAGCTATAGATGCTGTTTTTTAGCGTAAACTTCAGAATACACGAGTTAATGAGTTATCTCCTTATTAGCACAAAATGAAGACATTCCAGTTTTTTTGGGAGGGGGTGTTGGATACGTATCAACCAGTGAAATGAACTTGATGGGGAAAAAACCAGGAAAAATAGACATCATGTTCCACCTCTCATCATCCTGTCTGAGTTCTGGACAACTGTTGGAAGTTTTTGCTTTCCTCCTTTGGTTGTCATGGTGACGATGGTAGCTCCAGCGGTTGGTAGAACCTGATGTTTTTTTTCCCTTCAGCCTCAGAAGAAGAAGAAAGATCGGCGGAAAGGAAAAGGAGCAGTTGATGACGAGGAAGAGGATGTCAGCCTGACTCTGGAGAAGCTCTCGGTTCAGCCCAGCGATGAAGACGAGGAGCCAGGTATGGAGCTTCAGTAGAGGCTGGCTGTCGTCTTGTATCTGAGGCCATGACGGCATGTTCTGTCTTCTGTCTCCACAGTCGTCGTCCCCAGCAGAGGAAACAAGAAGAAGGTGGGTCCTCTGGTGTTTCTGTCACGCCCTCCCGACTCTTCATATCAGGGATTTTTAAACTCCTCCTCTTCTTCAGGCCGGGAACATCTTCGCTGCTCTCAGCCAAGGCCAGAGTGATGAGGATGAGGACGAGGACATGGACGAGGAAGATAAACCCAATAAGAAGGTGCGTTTTAGAGCCCTGCGCGGGACTGTTTTCTTCATCCCGCTCCCGCGGAATTTCTGACCATTACCACCCGCACCGTGTGTTTCACTCCCGCCTGCATCCGGAAAAAACTCTGAGAATTCATGCCCAAACAATAACAGAGATGCATTGATTTAGTGTCTTCTCCCGTCCCGCAAGAGAAATGTCCTGGATAAATCTATCTGATTTAATGTTAACATGATAATTGTGGAGCTTGATGGATAATTGACAGTTCATAGGTCACCTGACCAAAAGTTAGATGCAAATCCATCATTGTCATCATTACAAAAGCTATTTCGCCTTTCGCCCACGCATCAATTATGTGATTGAGGTTATAGTAACGAGAGTAGGCTGTGAGTGGCTCAAATCACACTAATAAATAACATAAAATAAACAAAGTTAACGAATGGAACAAATTAATTTAACTAATTAATCACTTGGTTGTTATATTGCTTTGGAGGAAGAGAATGCTGCTGACCGACTGAGATCCCAACCCCTCGTCTCTCTTCCAAGATGCTCCACAGACACTAAACGCAGTTTCTCCAAATATCTTATATTCTTTTCCACGTCATTGATTTCCAAATTGTCTCAAGGTACGTCCCGATCCCACAGTGTTTTTTTTTTTAGCCGCCCGCAGCAAAGTTCAAACCGCCACTCCCGCCAGATCTGCGTTGGGTCTTGCGGGACCCGGCGGGACCCAACGCAGCCCTGCATTTCTGCACATCAGGGGCTTGGATGACATTCATCTCATAGTAGTGGTTCTAAGTCCCGGAGAAAAACGCCAACATGTAACTGTCCTCACTATCACGTATAACAAAAATGAAGCCAAAAAGGGTTTTAACACGGTGCCAAGTGGGAATGACATCAGCAGTGGTCTCAGAGAAGCAAATGTTCCTGACCATCAACCTGGAAAATCTTGTAAACTTATGTTCTACAGAGAAATATTCTTCACCAGAAGAAACATTCAGGACATCTGTCAGTGTTCACAGTAGAGCCGTCCAAGATCAGACCGGACCGGGTCTGATGCAGGATCTGGTCTGATCAGAATCATGTTTATTTGGTCAGGTCAGACAAGACATGGAATTTGACTCTGTTATTTTTGCTCACTGTACAGTAAATAGGCAATAGACAAATGGCAGCTCTTATTAACATGTATACAGTTTTTAAAAAGTGAAAGGTGCAGCAGTATGAGGTAAATATGATTATTGGAAGGTGCATTGTCACAGCATATGATTGTGTTAATATTATTATTATTATTATTGCACGGTGATTGATTACTCTGAGACTCTAGTCTAGTGACCTGGACTGAATAACTTGTAATAACAAGTCAAACTAGTAAACAATAACTTGTTATTATCATCACTGCGTTTATCAACGAACCCTACCATTAATAATAGTGTATTTTTTTCCATTTCAGCAAATTTGCAACATAATGAATTTTTATTTTGATCCTTGTAGATTTTTCTAAATCAGTTAGAGTTGAGGTTTTCGGTCTGCTGTCAGAGTTCCTGTTGAGAGGTTTCTCCTAGAAATGCTGGCGTGGTGGTGAACTTGGAGGTGTTTTTAGCTGACCTCCAGCTCCCCCTACAACACCTCTGAGCTGCAGAGGTCACGCTCACGTTCAGCAGCTTCTCCAGACGTGAGGAGGCTCCTGATGTTCTCTGTCTGGTTTTCAACAGGAGGCGGAGCAGACCAGCAAGAAGGAGAAGTCCAAATCCAGGAAGGGGAAGGTGGGTGTAGATCCAGATGTTCCTACCCCCTCGTTAAATGTGTGTCCTCTCAGGAATCCACATGTACGTCAGGTATGACTGACTGTTTTTGTTTGATGGTCAGGAAAGCTCTGGTGAAGAAGACGAGAAGGAGACTCAAGAGTCCAAAGACAAACCTGTGAAGACCAAGAAAGCTGAGGTCAAGTCCAGGGTGGGTGGAGCTAAAACTATAACACTTGCTCTTTATCTTAAAATCCGTGCTTGGATGACGGCACATGCTGCTTCCTCCCTGTTTCCTCCCCGCTTCCTCCCCATTTCCTCCCTGCTTCCTCCAAGTTCCTCCCGGCTTCCTCCCTGCTTCCCTGCTCGTCTCATTGGATGTTTCCTCTCCAGTCACATGTTTCGGTGGCTGTGAAGCGAAGGACAGAAGCAGATGCTGCATGTTCCAGGTGGTGATTGTGTGTGAAATGTCCTCGTAGGCCCAGAAACCAGCGGAGCAAAGCGAGGACGAGGAGGAAGACGAGGACGACGATGGCGACATGATGAAGGTGCGTCTGACTCAGCAGCCTCCACTCATCTCTATATTGATCCAGCAGCTTCAGAACTAAATGGGGGGGTGGGGGCATTGCGGGCATTGCAGTTATAAGCAACAGGCCGGGACTCGAACCTGCGCTGCCGGCATGAGGACTAAAGCCTCTATCAACGGCCCCCGCTCAACCAACTGAGCCATCCAGGGCCCCACTTTACAGGCTTTTAAACAAAAAAAGAACCAGTTCTAATTTGTAAGCATGAAGTCAGATTCTCACTTATTTATTTCATTTAATCTTCGAGCATTATTTTATGTGAGGGATTACATTTTTAATTGGGGAATTCATAAATTAGACCTTTTTTCCATGTCATTTTTCCAGGCCCCTCTTATTTATTTTTTCTCCCTCCCTAACGTCTCAGAGGACTCGGATACATCCAGCTACAGTAATCCCTGGTTTTTCACTGGGGTTACGTTCCAAAAAGAACCCGTGATAGGTGAAATCCGCCAAGTAGCAACCTTTTTTTTTTTTTTTTTAATTGTTATACAAGGCTTCAAATTGCGGAGATCAGCTCCGCCCCACCGCGACCCGATCAATTGGATTTGAACGGGAGAAAATTATTATGGAAAAAAAAAAAATACAATAAGTACAGTAGGACAAATTGTGACTAGCGGGTATTTCACTGCTCTTCTGATGCTGCTGCTGCATCCTGACTCGCTCTGTAGCGTCTTTTTTTTTTCTTTTCTTTTCTTTTTAAACCTTGTCTGCGCACATTAATGTTTAATAACATGCTGGTAAAAAATATATATATGCATTGTTACTATATTTAATATACATATGCATACACATACATACATGCATGCATGCATGCATGTATGTATGTGTTTTTTTGCATGCATGCATACATACATACATACATACATACATACATACATACATACATACATACCCCCCCCCCCCCCCCCAAAAAAACACTGGGCATGCATGCATGCATGCATGCATACATACATACATACATACATACATACATACATACATACATACATACATACATACATACCCCCCCCCCCCCCCCCCCCAAAAAAAACACTGGGCATGCATGCATGCCCAGTGTTTTTTTTGGGGGGGGGGGTGACATCCGCTGCTAACCCAGGAAGCAAGAACACACGGAGGCACACGTCGAGCACTGGGAATCTGCAACAAAAACCACAAACGAAACACGAAACCGACATGGAGCCGACCTAAACACATATGTAATATGCCACCATGGATTATATCTGAGAACTGTAATGAACGATTCATCAAAAGGTCCCGTTCTTGAGCTGCTGCTGAAGCTCATTGGCCGTTCTCAGCATTGTTGCTAAGCGACCAACGTTATTCATACAGGAAGTGAAGAAGCGGGGAGACTGTTTAGCCAATCAGAATGCAGAACTCGATGCACAATGTAAATCCGTATTAGCGAGACGTGAAAGGTGAACCGCGTTATAGCCAGGGATTACTGTACATTCATCTGGTTTAGTTTAGCTCAACCTGAACTAGAGATCCAGCGCTGCTGATTCTCCTCGCCCTCGGTGTGTGAATCTCTCTCTCTTCTGGTTTCATCCGCCAGAGCGCCGAAGACGTCATCGCCGAGCAGGAGGCTGCCAAGCGAGGGGACGACCCCTACGCCAACCTGACCAAAAAGGAGAAGAAGAAGTTGAAGAAACGGGTGAGTGAAGGCTGCCGTGGCGTTGGTCAGGGTCTTCTCTGACTGGAGCTCCCGGTTGGTTGCTCCGTCAGATCACCGGTCGTCCGTCATGCTGCGATTCTGATATTGATTTGGGTTAGTGTTATTAAAAATGTATAATTATGCAACATATTAACACTAGTATCATATTGAGATTCAACAGCAAGTATTGGCAGCTAATGATTCTGTAAGGACCAATCACCTCCCAGAATGCTGATAGAACTGCTTTCAGAAACATCGTGGGGCAAAATTACCAAACAGATCCAGGGCAGCAAACAGAGACGGATGAAATCAGTTTTATTTTTTTCCCATTTATGAGAATTTGGTTTTTAACATTTTATGCAAATGGTAACCCCAAGATGGTATATAAAGCAAAGAAATATAGTCAATTTATGCAAATTATAACTGAAAAATTGAATGTTTTCATACCTTTTTAAACATATTTAAAGGCAAAAACATGACACCAGTTATTCTCGTGTCCAACAAAACATTCCTTTTTTGGGCATAAACAAAAAAATACCAAAAGGTAGATACCAAAAGTAGAGCCCTGCTGTTTTCTTCAGCCCACTCCCGCTGAATTTTTGACCATTACCACCCGCACATGTGTGTTACACACACAAACTCATGAATTCATGCCGCACAATAATAGAGATGCATTGATTTAGTGTCTTCTCCCGTCCCGCAAGAGAAATGTCCTTGACAAATCTATCTGATTTAATGTTAACATGATAATTGTGGAGCTTGATGGATAATTGACAGTTCATAGGTCACCTGACCGAAAGTTAAATGCAAATTCATCATTGTCATCATCGCACAAGCTATTTCGCCTTTCGCCCACGCATCAATTATGTGATTGAGGTTATAGTAACGAGAGTGGGATGCGAGTGGCTCCAATAACACTAATAAATAACATAAAATAAACATAGTTAATGAATGAAACAAATTAATTTAACAAATGAATCACTTGGCCATTATATTGCTGTGGAGGAAGAGAATGTTGCTGACCGACTGAGGTTCCAATCCCTCGTCTCTCTTCCAAGATGCTGCACAGACACTAAACGCAGTTTCTCCAAATATCTGACTTGCTTTGTCTTTGTTTTGTAAAGACCTTGTTTGAGGTTCTTTTCCACGTCATTGATTTCCATCTTGTCGCTAGGCTACATCAGGATCGCACAGTGCCACAAACAGCTGGCTGTTTGTTGCAGAGGTCAGCCAGAGGTCAGCCAAGGGTCCTGTAGTTGAGGAAACGTTAAAACCTGCTTGTGTTTTTGTTGCTGTCTCTCAGATGGAGTACGAGCGCGCGGTGGCCAGCACTCGGGCTCAGAACGCCCTGGAAGGAGACTTCTCCGTCTCCCAGGCTGAGATGTCCTCCAGACAGGCCATGCTGGAGAACGCCTCCGACATCAAGGTGAGGCTTTCCCGTCACCCAAACCATGAGTTCAGCCCTCAAAGGGCCAGAAGAGAGCCAGAGTGGACCCAGAATCTCTGCTGTGGGAGCCGCTCTTCTTCCTCTTCTGCTCATTTTGTTTTTATTTCTTCAAAACATAAATGAGGAAGCAGAGCGGTCCTTGAAGGGTTTGTTTTGATTCCTCAGCTGGAGAGGTTCAGCATTTCTGCTCATGGAAAGGAGCTGTTTGTCAACGCAGACCTTCTGATTGTGGCAGGAAGAAGATACGGTTTAGTTGGACCAAATGGGTAAATATATCCATCGTTTATTGCTTCACTCGTTTCCTAACGAGAAGTCCCGGTACGGAGGACATTTTTTTTTGATCTAGCATTTTTCTTTAGTTTTACAAGTTATAGTTTACAAATTAACATAAGTTCAACAGAACACACAAGAAGAAAACAAACAAATCGTAAATCCCATCGACCCCCCCCGACCCCCCCCTCACAAATACCAGACAGCAGGCATCTAGCAGACATCCATACAGACACACAGGTGGAAGCAGCAGTGGGATGATCAGAGGGGGGACTTTAGGTCAGCATGCAGCTCCTGAAGCTCCGGCCTGCAAGTGCTAGTGATGATCTCTTTTTGCTCGTTACCAACGGTGACCGTGAAGGCGTCTCGTCTGGTTGATGGTGTCCGAGGTGAACTTTCAGTTGTTATGACTGAAAGGCTCCAGGCAGTAGAAGGGTCACCAGGTTAATAATGATAATAATAATAAACTTTATTTATATAGCACCTTTCCTGTCATAGAATGCAACTCAAAGTGCTTTACATGTCAAGAGAAGATAAGCAACGCAAACAAATAAAAACAAAGCAGCTTTAAGACAGTGGAAAAAAAAAAACAATATAGCAAACAGAATAAAACCAACAATAAAAGCAATAGCAAAGAGCAAAAAGAGTTAAAAGAGTAAAACAGGCACGGCAGTAAGCATAAATATGGTCACACACAGGTAAGAACAAACCTTTAAAATTCAACTAAAAGCAAGAGTAAGAAGGTGGGTCTTGAGCTGTGCTTTAAATATGTCAACTGAGGATGCCTGTCTAAGGTGCACTGGAAGTTTATTCCAGGCTGTCGGGCCGTAGAAGCAGAAAGCTGCCTCGCCATGTCTTTTAGTTGCCATCCTCTTAGGCACTTCGAGCAAGCCAGCGGTTGTGGACCTGAGATGGCAGCGTGGGACATATCTAGGTAGGCAGTTGAGGAGGTAGGAAGGTGCTAGTCCATTTAAGGCTTTATAAACCAGTAAGAGAATTTTAAAATCAATCCTAAAGACTACTGGAAGCCAATGTAGTGAGGCTAAAACAGGGGTAATGTGTTCTCTCATTTTGGTTCTGGTTAAAATTCTTGCTGCTGCATTCTGGACTATTTGAAGCCGGTCTGACGTTTTTTTTGGTAAGCCACAAAATAGTGCATTGCAGTAATCAATGCGGGAGAAAACAAATGCATGGACCAGTGTTTTTGCATCAACCAGAGACAGATATGATCTAATGCGTGCAATATTTCTAAGGTGAAAGAATGCGGTTTTGGTAATGAAATTCATATGCGCATTGAAATTTAGGTCAGAGTCAATGATAACCCCCAGGTTCCTTACTGTATGGTTATTTGCTACAGTTAGGTTGCCATGTCTGTTTTTAATTACGGTAATTCTTTCTGCTCATTGGAGCCAACTATGAGAACTTCAGTTTTGTCCTTGTTTAATTTGAGGACATTTTCACTCATCGAGCATGAAATGGTAGAGAGACAGGTCAACAATGGATCAAGGGCAGAGGGGTCATCCGGAGCTACGCAGAGATAAAGCTGAGTATCGTCAGCATAAAAATGAAAGTTCACTAGGTTAGTTCAGTAGGTTAGACTGACAAGAGCAGTTGGGTGTCATCTGCAAAGCGGAGCAATAATTCATAAGGTCCAACAGAGCGGGGCCGCCCCCTGCAGGTATTCCAGCAGCATCAATGTCCACGCTCGGGTCTAATTCAGGACTCTGCTGCTGCTTTTTGTTGTTTTCAGAAAAGGAAAGACGACGCTGCTGAAGCACATCGCCAACAGAGCGCTGAGCATTCCCCCCAACATCGACGTGCTCCTGTGTGAGCAGGGTGAGTGTCCCCCGTTCATCCCCCGGTGTCCGCCGGGGTCCGCGCTCTTACGCCGTCCTGCTTCTGTTGTCCCCGGTAGAGGTGGTGGCGGACGACACGCCCGCCGTGCAGGCGGTGCTGAAGGCCGACACCCGCCGCCTCAAGCTGCTGGAGGAGGAGAAGCAGCTGCAGGCTCGTCTGGAGAAGGGAGAGGACAGCGTGGCCGAGAGGCTGGACAAGGTGAGCCCCCAGCAGACTGGGGACAAAAACCACTTCACTCTATACAGCTGCTGTTTCACCATCAGGAAAACTCCACCAGACCCCGTAATCCCACGTGTCTGATATGTGTGGCGACTGTACGACTGCTATTTCTGCACTATTGGAGGATTGACACAACTACTAACTAGTCCCAAAGTCATCTAACAATAACCAGCCTCCAACACCCCCCTCTACCTCAGAAAAGGAATGAATAGTAAATGTTACCGATTTTAAATTGGACTAAATTTGGAGATGAAACATGAATTTTAAATATTAAAGCTACAAACAATTATTGACTTGAAAGACATTTACCATTATAGTAATCAGATTACACCGTATATCAGCATAACTGAAATAGACCTGATGCTTAATCAATCACGATATGCAAATATTATTCATATATTTATTGAAACAAGGCCGTTATAAACACAAAACTGTAATTAAATACAGACACATGCCGATGCACCAAAACATTAAATCAGATGTAAAATACAAAATAGTTTACAAAACTGTACATTAACAAGAGGAAGAACTGCTGATCACCAGATTCTGTCACCTCGGTGTGCAACGGCATCTCAATTATCCGAGTCCGAGACCTGATGAGACCCAGAGACCTGAGCTGGGATTAAAGTTCTCCGTATCTAGACGGATTTCCGTCAGTTGGAAAATGAGTAGAAAAGAAAGATCAAAAAACATTTGCTCATGCGTTTTGCTGTGGTACAGTTTAGACCAGGGGTTGGCAACCCAAAATGTTTTAGAGCCATATTGGACCAAAAACACAAAAAACAAATATGTCTGGAGTCTTAGAATAAAGACAACACATGCTGCATGTTTCTATATTAGTTAGAACTGGGTCCTCGGCTGCAAATGTAGCTGCTAATGTCTTTCCACGTGACTCTTTTTGTTACCCGAATCTATGGATTTGAGAGGAGGAAGATCTTTTTTCATTATGCACTTCGAGAAAAAAGTCAAAATATCGAGAAAAAAGTCGAAATGTCGAGAAAAAAGTCCAACTTTCGAGAGAAAAGAGAGAAATGTTGAGAAAAAAGGCAAAGTTTCGACTTTATTCTTGAGATTGTATTTCAACATTAATCTCGACATTTTTTATTTTTTCTCGACATTTTGACTTTTTCGGAAGTGCACAATGAAAAAAAATCTTCAAGTATTTTTTCTCCTGCATGGCCCTGATACTCTTCTGTACAAATCTTTGTTAACAGAAATGTTGAAATTTAATATATTTATTTACACATTTTTACAGCAGTTGAAAACGTGTGTCCTCCTACAGAAACCATATTAAAACCAAAAATATATTTCCCTCCCCCATCGATTTCCATTTTCAACTGCCCAAACTGCCCAAAATCACCTTCCTGGTATTTAAATAGTGTTGGTTAAAGTGTTCTTACACCAGAAATGCTGTATAGAAAACAGAAGAGCTGAGCACACCATTAAAGCCGGGCACTTATGTGAGTGTTCTGGTGTCGGAAGTGTGCTAGAGTAAGAGGGCCGGGGTTTCGCTAACACCATGAGGAGTTCCTTCCTATGACTGGCGTTTGATAGTGACCTGAGCCACAACTTTATACTTCAGATGCAAGTTATTTAAGAGTTTTTGTGAGGTCTTGAAATTGTTTTTTTGTCCCACTGTAGAGAAAAAAAAAGAAAACAGAAGGGTTAATACAGCATTTAACTTTTTTACTTGAAACCTTTGCGAGGCGACCGCTCGGCAGAAAATGGGCCGTTCTTAAAGTTGGTGCAGCACAAAGATGGAACTGGGGGAATAGGAACTGGTATGAAAACAATTTTCAGTCAAAAATCCTTGTTTTGCTTTAATCCCTGCCTTAGACAGAGACTGAGTGAGACAAGACCAAGACCACATAAAAGTGGTCTTGAGACCAAGACTGGTCTGGAGAACTACATGTTTACATTTCAGTCACCAACTGAACGTTATTCAAGAGGCAGAGATGAAGTTGCTGTCATGTCTGACGGGAAACAGCCGAGGTGGATTCATGAGTCCACTGGCTGGGAAGGTTCCAGAGGTGTCAGTCGTTCCTGAACCATGTCCCTGTACAACCACAACTCATCGCTGGTTCCACATAGGGGCGCCGGGACATCCTGAAAGCATCGCTCATGCAAGCAAACCCCAAACTGTTCCGTCTGAGTAAAAGCAGTTTGGAACCTGAAAAATCTGGACGACGACAGACTTGACTAAATGGACCAAAATGAATCTGGAAAGTCCGTCTTCACACTGCTCATCAAAAGACTGTTGGATCAGTGTCAGTCCCCACTGGTGACATGTTCTAGATTAGGGCTGGGGATTGATTCAAAGATTCAGAATTGATTATCAGGATTTGATTCAATTCTGATATTGATTTGGGTTAGTGTTATTAAAACTGTTTTTTGAGCTGTTGCATGAATTATATGATTGTGTAGTTCTGCAACATATTAATACTGGTATTATATTGAGATTCAACAGCAAGTATTGGCAGCTAATGATGCTGTAAGGACCAATCACCTCCCAGAATGCTGATAGAACTGTTTTCAGAAACATCGTGGGTCAGAATTACCAAACAGATCCAGGGAGGAAACAGAGACGGATGAAATCGCTTTTATTTTTTCCCACATTCCATTTGAATTTTTTACATTTTCGGTCTATTTCAGTTTTTAACTTTTGAGAATTTGGTTTCTAGCATTTTATGCAGATGTAACCCCATGACAGTATATAAAGTAATGAAACAGACAATTTATGCAACTATAACTGAAAACTTTAATGTTTTCCTTCCTTTTATACATTTAAAGGCAAAAACATGTCACAAGTTATTCTTGTGTCCAACAAAACATTCCTTTTGTTGGGCATAAACAAAAAAATACCAAAAGTTGTAATGTTATGATGAAAAATAATCGATCTTTAGACATACAAATCGATTTTTAGGAATTAATATGAGAATCGATTTAGAATTTGAAAATGTTTTTTTTTTTCCAACACAGGCCTATTTTAGACTGGGCTCCATTTATCCATTTCTGGTCCATTTATTCAAATATCTCGTAGTCGTGAGGTATTCTCATGTTAAAATATGTCAAACTGTCATTAGAGCAGGAATCTGAAAACCAGAGCTGGGTTAGGGAACGGTTAAATGTAGCCACGGTCGATAATGACGATCAGGAACGTCCAAGCCGGACCACTGAACACCCGCGCCGTCACCCCCGTGCAGATGGAACTGCATCGTAGTTGTCGGACGACCACCAGAAGGATCAGCTGAGCTGCTTGAAATCACAACTGGTGCCTCAGAAATGCTGATCACAAAGCCTTCAAGGAGCAGACATTTGGAATCGGCCGGAAACTTGGAAACTGATTCCTTTTCTTTTTCTTCTTCCACTCTTTTTATGACATGGCTCCCAAAATATGAACGAAAACCTAGATCTGTGAGTGATGGCGGCCCCTACTGGCCCAGCGGCTTCACATGTGCTCCATTCTCTCCAGACAGCCGGATGGGCGAGTCTGGCGAGCTGAATTAACACGGCCGCTCACGTTGGAAAGGTTCGCCTCTGAAGCTAACGGTTGTTGATCTGATCTCCTCACCAGGTCTACGAGGAGCTGAGGGCCATCGGAGCCGACGCTGCTGAGGCCAAGGCCAGGAGGATCCTGGCGGGTCTGGGATTCACCCCTGAGATGCAGAACCGACCCACCAAAAGGTTCTCGGGAGGGTGGAGGATGAGGGTGTCGCTGGCCAGGTAGGACTGAGAAACCGGCCCGGGAGAAGTCCGGTTAGGAGGTTCTGCTGGACTGACTGTAGACGTCTGAACACACAGAGCCCTGTTCATGGAGCCCACGCTGCTGATGCTGGACGAGCCCACCAACCACCTGGACCTGAACGCCGTCATCTGGCTCAACAAGTGAGGACCTTCCCCCTTGTCCCCCTGACCCGTCCCTCTGACCAAACATCTGATCTAGGGCTGTTCGATTAATCGATTTTAAATCGTAATCGCGATTATGTAATTAGAACGATGTTAAAACGTGAAAATCGTAAAATCGATTTTTCACTTTTTTTTTTTTTTTTTTTACCTTGTCTGCACACATATTAATGATTGATACCATATTAATGATTGATGGAAATACATCTCAATACCTGCGACAAGTGCCCCATGGGAGAGGCTCTTTAGTGTAGGGGGGCGTTGTAACCATGGTGATATACTAAGGCTACGTTCACACTGCAGCTCCCAAGTGACCCAAATCCGATTTTTTGCTCATATGTGACTCAGATCCGATTTGTTTATGACAGTGTGAACAGCACAAGTCACATGGAATCTGATCTTTTCAAAGATCAGATTCAGGTCACTTCCATATGTGGTTCTAAATCGGATACAGGTCTGATGTTTTGCAATGCGACCGCAGTGTGAACAGGCAGGTCGGAATTAATGCGACTTTGACGTCACACGCAGAGCCCCGAGCCGCGGGAGAGACACGGGAGACGGCGGGGGTCCCTCCGGGTCGCTCTCCGCCTCTCCCCCTCTCCTCCTCCTCCTTTCCTCCGCCTCTCCTCCTCTCCTCCGCCTCTCCTCTGCCTCTCCTCCGCGCTCACCTTTTTCACCTACGACCTCAGATCAGACGAGACAACCCGCTGAATTTAAGCATTACTAAATAAAGAAGCTAAGGATTCAAATCAGGAAGCGGTCGTGGTCGCATAACCTGCCCGTTTTACAGCGAGCTGGACCGTGTGTTAGGTGATAAACCCAGCTGAACGCCGGAGAGCAGAGCTGACACTCCGGGGAGCGGAGCTAGAGCCCTGCTATAGCGGGACTGTTTTCTTCATCCCGCTCCCGCCCGCTCCCGCTGCATTTGCGCCCGCAGTGTTTACATCCACTCCCGCCCGCTCCCGCAAAACTCTGAGAATTCATGCCCGCACAATGATAAAGATGCAAGAGAAACGTCCTTGACAAATCTATCTGATTTAATGTTAACATGATAATTGTGGAGCTTGATGGATAATTGGCAGTTCACAGGCACCTGTTGGATGCAAATCCATCATTGTCATCATCACACGCCTCTGCGCATGCGGGTCAGTTCAGGGCCGCGATGCGTTCACACTCGAGTCGGATATAGGACACATTTTAAAAGATAATGTGAACAGCCACACAAAAAAAATCGGATATGGGAAAAAATCGGAATTGAGCATTAAGGACTGCAGTGTGAACGTAGCCTAACATGCCACCGGGCATCCCTCAAGCCAGATGCGGTAGACCGGCTCGTGTTCCTTGCAAAAAACTTGCAAATGTGAATAGCAAATGTAATGACTGACATTACACACCTCTACCTCCTTCATGGGTTGCATTATTATTTAGCATGCAAAGACCCAGTTTTATTTAATTAGAAAATGTCTTGTTTTATTTAATTGGAAATATAACTTACTGTATGTTTGCAAGTGCTGATTTGCAGAGATAAAACTTTATATTTTATTATTTTTTTAAAAACTTTTTTTCAACTTATTTTACAGAGTTTTGCACTTTATTCATTCATTTTTGGTTTAATAAGAGCAAAGTTTGCACTTAAAGCCCAATGGGGCAAATGTTCAATAAAAAAACAGCATAAAAAAGCAAGAAAAAAATCGAGATTTTATTTTTGGGCAAAATCGAACAGCCCTAATCTGATCTAAAGGTCACAGTCAGGCTGGTTAAATGACCCTCTCCGGCTGAAATAGTTCAGCAACACGAGCGTTGGGAGCGCTGGAGGGAACGCTGCTGCTCGTGTGGAACCGCTGGCAAAGTCCAGCAAACGTAGAAGTTTGACAGAAGAAGGTTTAAAGTCGATTTATAATTTCCTGAATTTGTGACAAAAACACTTTTTGAAAATTTCTGAAACTGGTTCTGTGACCTGTGGAAAGATCTGGGTAAGGAGACCTGTGTCTGGGGGTCCCTGGTGGCTTGGGGGGTAACCGTGACAGAACATCTGCTTCCTCTTTCACTGACCCTGGTTGGTTAGTTAGGTAGGTAGTAGGGATGCAACGGTTCTCGGTATAAAACAGAACCGTTCGGTTCGCCCTCCACGGTTCAATACGCCCTTGTGTGCCACGGATTTTCGGGTTGTGCCATTAATTTTTCATTAATGCTTTGAAATCCGCGTGTTTGTGTGCCTGTCAGCATGCTGCTCCTCGCGAGTCGTGGTCACTGTTGTAGCTCCGCCCACTCCCCCCTCATGTCATAGTGAGCACAAGCGGGGGGGTTGAGAGACAAAAGTTTGAAGAAACACCGGCTTCATTCAAATCATTTCGGTTTCGCTGTTGATTACAACGATGATGGAGTGAAAATAGTTAACAGAGCTTTTACTGTCTGTAATCATTGCTTGAGAAGTGTCCCATACGGAAAAGGAAAGGTAACACGACGCTAGAGATGAGCGCTCATATTGCTCAACACCCTGATGTAACGCTTCCTGCAGTCGAGCGACCGGCCCGATCTTCCACTAGCCGGTTTATTTACAAAGACAGACTCCAACTCGAACGTCTCGAGCAAACTCCCCCAACAACTTCAATTATAACAATTAATCAATTATAACACCTGCAGAAGAACCCGGGGTTCCGCCCACCCCCTCTCACTCCGCCCATCACCGCTCCCTTCATGACATCACGTTCATTCCTGTGACCGGCAGAGAGACGAGAAAATACAGGCTGATCTCCCCCACTTTGTACCTCTCCCATATCAGGATCGCTACAATATTTTTTACTACTGTGGGTGGGTGGGTGGGTGGTAGGAATGGGCGATATTTTACCGTTCACGATAAACCGTCATAAAAATTCCCCACGGTAAGAATTTGTCATCTCACGATAAAAACGATAAATTGAGGAAATGAGAAAAAAAGACAAAGAAAGAAATGAGCCTGAAAGAAAGAAAGAAAGAAAGAAGGAAAGAAGGAAAGAAGGAAAGAAAGAAAGGAGCCTGAAGGAAAGAAGGAAAGAAGGAAAGAAAGAAAGGAGCCTGAAGGAAAGAAGGAAAGAAAGAAAGAAAGGAGCCTGAAGGAAAGAAGGAAAGAAAGAAAGAAAGGAGCCTGAAGGAAAGAAGGAAAGAAAGAAAGAAAGGAGCCTGAAGGAAAGAAGGAAAGAAAGAAAGAAAGGAGCCTGAAGGAAAGAAGGAAAGAAAGAAAGAGAGGAGCCGGAAGGAAAGAAGGAAAGAAAGAAAGAGAGGAGCCGGAAGGAAAGAAGGAAAGAAAGAAAGAGAGGAGCCGGAAGGAAAGAAGGAAAGAAAGAAAGAAAGGAGCCGGAAGGAAAGAAGGAAAGAAAGAAAGAAATGAGCCGGAAGGAAAGAAGGAAAGAAAGAAAGAAATGAGCCGGAAGGAAAGAAGGAAAGAAAGAAAGAAATGAGCCTGAAAGAAGGAAAGAAAGAAAGAAATGAGCCTGAAAGAAAGAAAGATTCCCTTTGATGACACTTTTTGTATTGGTATTTTTTTTTATCGTTATCGGGATAAATGCCAGAAATTATGGTGATAAATGTTTTAGTCCGTACCGCCCATCCCTAGTGGGTGGTCGAGGGAGCTGCAGGGGTCTCCACATCTCGGCCGGTTCTCAGGAGTTTCTCCATTTCCTTGTTCACCTCAGCTACCTTCAAGGCTGGAAGAAGACCCTCCTCATCGTGTCCCACGACCAGAGTTTCCTGGATGAGGTGTGCACAGATATCGTCCACCTGGACTACCAGAAGCTCTTCTATTACAGGGGGAACTACTGTGAGTAACCGTTTGAATTAACACAGCTATAAACATGTTATAAGCATGCTATAACCACTGTTTTTTCTTTTTTTTTTTTTCTTCAATATCTCTTAATTTTTGGAAAAGCTTTTGTCTGATAGCTTGTTTTTCTGGGGGGAAACTTCCTGGTGCCCTTTGTACCTCCTAAAACCCTCAAATGTCGAACATTCAAATGTCTGACCTGAGCTGGGCGTGTTCCAGGTGCAGAGTTGTTTCATCTGACGGTGGCTTTGTCTTGCGTTTGTGTCAGTGACCTTTAAGAAGATGTACGTTCAGAAGCAGAAGGAACTGCAGAAACAGTACGACAAACAGGAGAAGAAGCTGAAAGAGCTGAAGGCCGGTGGCAAGTCCACCAAACAGGCCGTGAGTCTGCTCTCCTTCACCCTCTCCCTCTGAACTTGGTTAGGCGGCTAAAACCGGTTGGTTCAAACTTTGGTTCGACTGTTTCCTGTCAGGAAAAACAGACGAAGGACGTGCTGACCAGGAAGCAGCAGAAAGGGAAGAAGAAGGGAGGCCAGGAGGAGGAGAGTCTGGAGGCCCCTGAGCTGCTGAAGAGGCCCCGAGAGTACACCGTCAAGTTCACCTTCCCCAACCCGCCGCCGCTGTCGCCCCCCATCCTGGGACTTCACTGTAAGGCGTCTGCAGATGTTGCTGGAGGTGGAGAAGCCAGACAGACCTCATTACGGGGGAACGATTGACCTCCTGTGTGATTTCTGCTTCTTCCAGGCGTCGACTTCGCCTACGAGGGTACGAAGCCGCTCTTCAAAAACGTAGACTTTGGTATCGACATGGAGTCCAGGGGTGAGTACCAACTTGGGCGGGGTCTGTGGTGGAGTCGGGTTGGTACCGCATCAGCAGCACTGGTATCAAACAGCTGCCTCCGTCTACTGGCGCTTTTCCACTAGTACCTACTCGGCTCATCTCAACTCGGCCAAGTTTCTTTTCCATAACAATTCAGCACCTGGAGCAGAAGTAGGAGGTTGGAGCCAAGCTGCTGTGACGTATTTGTACCAAGTTAAAAATGAGAGTGAAAGAAGCTGCGCTGCTGAAAAGTCAGCTGGGAGCTGCGAGCAGCTATGAAGTGACAGAGTTCCTGGTAGATCTGGTCGTTCCTTATCGCCCGTCTAGATCCCTTTTTAATTCTCTCCTCAGCCACCAGGTTTATGAACATCTGCACCTCAGAGTTGGATCACCAAACAGACTTTTACATTGCCATTGCTGGTCGAAGCCGTCAGAGTCGCTCTTTCACTGATATCACATCCTGACTCAGACGTCTGACTCCAACCCCCCGACCAATCGGTGGCCTGTAGTGTGATGATGTCAGATACAGTCGATTCAGCCGCTTAGAACCTCGGCAGAATAGTTACAGAAAAAGTATCTACTCAGCACGTTAGACCCCTAGTGGAAAAGAACCAAAACAGAGTGGAGGCGAATCGGGCTGAGTAAGTGCTAGTGGAAAAGTGGTGTGTGTGTGTGTGTCAAATATGTTACTGAAAAATGGAAAATTACCTTGAAGATGCGCTGTCTGGGTTTTGACCTGAAAGGAGTTTCTCATGAGTCTTTAAAGTCTGAATTTTTATGTTTGTTTTTTTTTTTCAGTTAAAAATGTTATGAAGTCAGGAACTTAAATTTTAAAGTAATCTGCAAGTTTATACAATAATGATTTCAGTTTTTTTCTTTTTCAAATTTGCAACTTTAGAAAGTCAGAATTTGTTTTCTACAAAAAAAGTTATAATTTTATATAACACTGGGGTTTTGCTAAACGGACCCCTCCAAAAGCTGGAAACAATCCGCGTTGGTAAACACACTGTAGTAGTATGTAGCTGAGGTCACAGCAGGCAGAGATGCAGCATCCGACCTGACGATGCTCTCCTCTACGGAAGAGAGCCAGGCAGGAGAAAAATAAAAATATTTTAAAGGAGGAAGGACAATAAAAAGAAATCTTTCCCTCTCAAATATTTTTTCTCCTGCATGGCCCTAATACTCTTCCGTACTCCTCCACTGAGCCTGTTTGTTGTCGGTTGGTTATTTTTTTACACTGATGTGATTTTCCCATCATTCTTCACTCCTCAACTTTGCTCCTTTTCTCTTTCAGTTTGCATAGTTGGACCCAACGGTGTTGGGAAGAGTACCCTGCTGCTGCTGCTGATCGGCAAATTAAACCCTGTAAGTCTGCAAACGTGTCAGTCACAACCTCTCAGACAGAAGAATAAGACCTTTGGTGCCCAGTTAACTGAAGCTTTATTTGTTTTTAGAGCAAAGGTGAGATGAGGAAGAATCATCGACTGGTGAGCAACTTTAGCAATTTACATGTTTTAAGCCTTTTAACAAACCCCCACACTCGTTCATGCGGTGGTTTTTATCACTTTTGCGTGTTACCATACTTCACCAAAACAAACTAATTCAGTGAGAATTCTGAGACACGATGTTTTATTTTACTAGAGGGGAAAGCAGTTCTGCAAACATGTTTGTGTGATTTTAAAGGCAAATCCTGGTAAAAAATAAACATAATAATGCTCACATTGGCTCTGGAAGCTAAAGTAATACCATCCAAACTAACTGAGGCTCTCAGTCCGTAGAAGACAACCTCAGTCTGAGTTTAAAAGCAGTCCTTCATATCAGGACATGTTCAGCTAGCGTCCAGGTTTCCTCCGGCTTCATGGATTCATAGAAAAGAAGGTTTATGCCATTCTGATTAATAGTAGTATGAAATAGAGGTGTATATACAGAGAGAACTAGTTGACTGGACCCTGTTGAACACCATGACCATCTCTAGCATATAGGGACAAACTGGAATCTATAGGACAAATCTGACCAACTAGTTACATGTGGGTCCTCTAATACCGACGACACGTTGAAACGCTCCATGTTGACCTCGTTGACCTCGTATGAAGGAACTGGGAGTGACGTCACCCATCCTGACCGGGCTGTGAGAGCGTAGAAAGACTTGCAGGAGTCTCATCAGACATACATTATGGATCTTTCCAGATGTGCTGCCAGCCATTGTTATCAATACGAGATGATTTCTATCATCAGAGTCAATGACGTGGACACAAATGGCGTAGCTGCACACCAGGCCAGGCGTGCTGTGTCTCTGACACCAAGGCAATAAAAACAGAACTGTTGGAAACAGTAAAAAGGCTTTTTACTTTGATGCTAGGAGTAGCCATGGATCCTGACGTTGAGGTAGATGGTTCCTCTGACAGACCGAGGACTCTCAGCAGCAGCTTCTGCTAGCCATAACAACAACAACCACATATCTTCCTGCTCACCACTCCTAAATCGCCTGATTTGAAATGGAGCTGTGCAGCCTTACTCTGATTGGCTCACGCTCATGAAGCGTCCACATGAAATCTCTCCGATCTTTGAAGGCTTGCTGCCACTGCCTCGCACAGAGCAGTGTAACTGGGAGTCGTATGGTCCTCGGCCCTTCAGGGAGGTCTGAGCTAGAGCCCACTGAGTTTCTGACCATTACCACCCGCAACCGCAAAACTCTGAGAATTCATTCCGCACAATAATAGAAATGCATTGATTTTTGTGTCTTCTCCCGTCCCGCAAGAGAAATGTTTTTTCTAGACAAAGATCTGATTTAATGTTAACATGATCATTGTGGAGCTTGATGGATAATTGACAGTTCATAAGCCGCCTGACAGAAAGTTAGATGCAAATCCATCATTGTCATCATCACACGCATCAATTATGTGATTGAGGTTATAGCAACGAGAGTAGGCTGTGAGTGGCTCAAATAACACTAATAAATAACGTCAAATAAACAAAGTGAACGAATGAAACAAATGATTAAACAAATTAATCACTTGACCATTACATTGCTGTGGAGGAAGAGAATGCTTCGGACCGACTGCGTCCCAATCCCTCGTCTCTTCCAAGATGCTCCACAGACACTAAACGCAGTTTCTCCAAATATCTGACCTGCCTTGCTTTGTCTTTGTTTTGTAAAGACCTTGTTTGAGGTTATTTTCCACGTCACTGATTTCCATCTTGTCACAAGGCTACATCAGGATCCCGCAGTGTTTTTTTTTTTTAGCCGCCCGCTGCAATGTTCAAACCGCCCGCTCCTGCCAGATCTGCGTTGGGTCCGGCGGGACCCAATCCCAACGCAGCCCTCTAGTCTGAGCTGAGTTGTGATCCTCTTCCAGAAAGTGGGCTTCTTCAACCAGCAGTACGCCGACCAGCTGAACTTGGAGGAGACGGCCACCGAGTACCTGATGAGGAACTTCAACCTGCCCTACCAGGACGGCAGGAAGTGCCTGGGCCGCTTCGGCCTGGAGAGCCACGCCCACACCATCCAGATCTCCAAGCTGTCGGGTAGGGGGGGCTGCAGGAACGCTGGGGTCCCGGGCGGTCCTGAGGGCTGATCATGACAGCTGTCTGTGTCTGCAGGGGGACAGAAGGCCAGGGTGGTGTTTGCAGAGCTGGCCTGCCGTCAGCCGGACGTGCTCATCCTGGTAAGAGCTCATGTCCTCCTTTCAGAGAGAGAGTGTGTGTGTGTGTGTGTGTGTGTGTGTGTGTGTGTGTGTGTGTGTGTGTGTGTGTGTGTGTGTGTGTGTGTGTGTGTGTGTGTGTGTGTGTGTGTGTGTGTGTGTGTGTGTGTGTGTGTGTGTGTGTGTGTGTGTGTGTGTCATATGCAAAATGTGAATGTATGCACATACATACACACACATTTTGGATATGGTATGTATGTCATATTTTGGATATATGTATAATATGGGCGGTATGGACTAAAAAATTTATCACGATAATTTCTGGCATTTATCACGATAACGATTAAAAAAAATACCAATTCAACGCCACCTTTTTAACTATAAATCACCACATTCAGTCTTTGGAGCCCCCTAAACACTGCTCTAAAAGAATACTAAATGCTACTAAACTACACCAATTGAATTAATAAAAACCAATTCAATTAGTACATCTGTACTGCAAAACTGTAATGACTCCTCGCTCTCAGATCCGCCTTCCACCATGTTTGTTACACAAAACAATTTCTCTAGGGTAGGATTTAATACGTTTTTACTTCTTTCTACTCCTTTTCGAGCATGTTAATTATGATGGATGCATGTTTTTATTTCTTTTTTTTTCTTATTTACATTTATTTATTATTGATTTTTGTTTTGTTTTCACTACTGTCCACTAATGTTCTAAATAAAATTTCAACCGTGTCTCTGTCCGCCAGGATGAGCCCACCAACAACCTTGACATCGAGTCCATCGATGCTCTATCGGACGCAATCAACGAGTACAAAGGAGGTGAGTCCTTTAGTCTGAATGCTCGGATCAGACCCTTGATTTCACGAGGTTGGAGACTTGGATCTACGGGTCCGATTGTTCCCGTCTGGACACGGGACATTCCTAGGGCCAGCTAGGCTGAGTACATTTACCACGACCACCGGTGTTGCTGCAGTCGAGTCTGATTGATGGGAAGAAAGTACACCACCAAGCAAATAAAGCAGGTCTTACATGAGGTGGTGCCGATAAATGTTAAAGCTGAGTCACTTGTGACTCGGGCTGGGGATCAAGAATCAATTTGATTCCGATTCTTTTTAGAGGGGACCTATTATGAAAAACAGGTTTTCTCTTGCTTTAACATATATAAAGTGGTCTCCCCTCAGCCTGCCAACTCAGAGAAGGAGGAAAGCAACCAAATTCTGCAGTGTCTGTACAGCCGCCCGGATGAACCATCCAGTGTGATGTGGCTTCTACGGGAGCGATGCGTGAAACTACGCCCACAACTAACTCCGCCGGCCGGAGCTTCCGCCATTTTTTTGTAGCGGTGTATCGCGTCATTCAGGCAGCCAATCAGCACAGAGCCTCATTATCATAGCCTCCCCACCCACTCAGAATCCTGCATAGATAATGGGAAGATAAAGACATGGTTTAGAGGCTGAATTTCTAATTTATTTAGCAAAAACAATCAAACGCTTGTTTTTAAAGACATTCAAGGCCTGTTTAAAATAGGTATTAGATGCCATAATAGGTCCCCTTTAAGTTTAATTCGGAATGGCCATTTTAATTCGGAATTAGGTGTTTACATGGTAATTTTATTTATTTTAATTCTGAATTAAAGAGGAATTAAATTTCCCCAAGGCACTGATTGTCAGTGTCTTGGTAGAACATCAACATGACCGTCGTCTCGTAACTCGTCTTTCAATAAAAGAATAAAAATACACATTTTCTGATATTTTGACAAAAGGTGGAAAATTTAAATAATTAGTCAGAATACAAATGGAAATGTTTATAAACCGTCTGTTCAAAAACATTTTCATGAGTTGGAAGATGTCTGTCCTGGTGATTTATATCAAACATCTTTTGGAAATGTTTCATTTATTTGTGTAAACTGGAGGCGACGTGGTTTTATTTTAGATATTACAATAGTCTGAAGAGTCCTGATCCGTTACGTCTCATCTGTGTAACCGAGGCGAACGCAGTGGTCTGGAGGTCGGTTCAGTTGAACTCGCTACGTACGAGTCCAGCGAGACTTTCAGGGAGACCCGGACCTGCGGACCAGACAGAGTCGAGGTGGTTTCGGGGGGACCTGGATGTGGTTTTGGACTGGTCCTTGTCCTGTATGTTACAAGGATTTCCTGTTTTGTTTTACAAACTAAAGGGTTTCCAAACTGCACCAAAAGACTCCCCTGACGTGTCGAGCTGCTCACATGTAGCTCTGTGTTGATGTGTGCCGCCATCATTGATAATTAATATTTGTTTGTGCCGGGGCTGTAAGTAACTGGCGCCTGACTGTCTGGTGTCTCCGCAGCGGTGATCATCGTGAGCCACGACGCCCGCCTCATCACGGAGACGCAGTGCCAGCTCTGGGTGGTGGAGGACTCCAGTGTCAACCAGATCGACGGAGACTTCGACGAGTACAAGAGGGAGGTGCTGGAGTCGCTGGGGGAGACCATGGCCAACAAGGTCAACGCCTGAACATGCACGAGCACATGCATGAGCTCCGTGTTCACGTGGTGCCCATCCAACATGATAAATGTGTGAATAACAATAATAATCTGCCAATAAACTGGTTTCTTCATCATCTTTATTGTGGCCTCACACATCGTCACTTTAAATACGCCTTGTACATCTTCTTGACCTTAGCCAGCTCGCCTTCATCAGGCGTTATCTCCCCATACCAGTGGTACCAGTTTTCCCCTGACTGGAGGGAGGGGGGAGGAGCGGTGCGCCCAACAGCATCATGGGAGTTGGAGTAGTCCTCTCCAGAAAAGTCCACATATGGGATCCGGAAGGGCAGTAACCCTGGAGGCAGAGACACAGCGGTTAGTTCAGGAGTCAGTCGTCCTCCGGAGGTTCTCTGCAACACACTACTCATCTGGATTATTGGATGGACATGAGTGAGGATTATCTCCTCGGAAACGCTAGCAAAAGCACCTAACAGAGCATGGATGGCGTGAAGAGTGACGGGCCGAGTACAGAACCCTGTGGAACACCAGGGCCAGCCATTTGATTAGTTTTTGAATACAGTAATCCCTGGCTATAACACGGTTCACGTCTCGCTGCTTCACAGATTTGCATTGTGCATCGAGTTCTGCATTCTGATTGGCTCAACAGTCTCTTCACTTCCTGTGTCAATAACGTTGGTCGCTTAGCAACAAGCTGAGAACGGCCAATGAGCTTCAGCAGCAGCTGAAGAACGGGACCCTTTGACGAATCGCTCATTACAGTTCTCAGATATAATCCATGGTGGCATGTCAGTTTAAAAATCTTTTTGCCCAGAAGAAAAAAAGAGCGACAACAACGACCCATAACTATGTTTTTCTCTCAAAGAAAACACACCTGCACCGCGGGCTTTAGAAGGAAAAGACGCTACAGAGCGAGTCAGGATGCAGCGGTATCAGAAGAGCAGTGAGTCACAATTTGTCCTACTGTACTTATTGTATTTTTTTCATAATCATTTTCTCCCGTTCAAATCCAATTACTCGGGTCGCAGTGGGGCGGGGCTGATCTCTGCAATTTGAAGCCTTGTATAATTGTAAAAAAGAAAAAAGGTTGCTACTTCACGGATTTCACCTATCACGGGTTCTTTTTGGAACGTAACCCTCGCCAAAAACCAGGGATTACTGTATACAATTTATAAACCTTAGTTGGAGAAATATACTTTATTGATAGACATTCATTACATCCAATGTGGAAATGAAACGAGGACGGCTAGATTTGATGAGAGCGGAGGGCCGACGTCGGTCCCAACCAACCACACCCTCCTTCCACCCAACCTGTGGATTAACCAGGTGTGGAGTCAGCGCTCCCACGAGGGGGCTTGATTATCTCCAGAGACCCCACAAGGTTGCTACAGTCTGGTTTCAGTGAGTTACGTCTGGTTTAACACATTTCTATCGTAACCAGAACATTTCCAGCACAAACTGATCCATCGTTGATCCAACTGTCTGGAACCTCGACGGGCTTGATGACTAAAGTCCGTTACAGTTTACCAGTTAAGGCTGAATTATGCTTCTGCGTCAAAATGACGCCGTGCCTACGGCGTGTGGTTTGGATCGACGCAGAGGACACGCCGTCACCTGCGCCGTCACTGACGTGCACCTCCTGAAAATTGTAACTACGCGTCGAGGAGACGCCGTCCACTCGCAGACCGAGAGGGCTGTGATTGGTTCGTTTGAAAGCGAAGCATTTCCGGTTTCCGGTTTGAATCAGTAGTGAACTTCCAGGGCTCTTTTCTTCGTTTATATGTGATTTTTTTTGTTTTTTGCACAATAGTTGTCCTTATCTCTTTGATTTACTGTGACCGGAAAAAGTCGGATAAACCATTCAGAAAAAGATCGCTAACTAGTGGCCGCGGGGGGTACTGCACCGCGACCAAATGAAGAGACGGAGAAGTCCGAAGGGTTCAGCACGGCGTCACGGCTGCGGCGTGTGCTCTGCGTTGGTGTGACGCAGAAGCATATTTCAGCCATTCCGAGAAACATCCGAGAGCTCAAAGAGCTGAAGGTGGAGCACAACCCCCAACATCCTTCACACCGACGTACACCAACCAATCAGCAGCCTCAACAGGCCATGCCTGTCATTTCTGTTCATAAAGATGAGTTTAAAGAAATAAAGTTCTTACATCCCATTGTTTGTTATGTTCTTTAACTAGACAATGAACATGTTCCTCTGATGACATCATCAACATACACCTTTGACATTTTCTGGAATATTACACATTCAATTTTATTTATCAGAGGTGTCAAGTAACGAAGTACAAATACTTCGTTACCTTAAATATAAATTTTGGTTATTTATACTTCACTGGAGTAATTATTTTTCAGACGACTTTTTACTTTTACTCCTTACATTTTCACACAATTATCTGTACTTTTTACTTCTTACATTTTAAAAACAGCCTCGTTACTCTATTTCATTTCGGCTTTTAAAAAAAACTATCCAGTTAAATTGCTCCATCCGGATAGAGTGAATTTGGTTGTGGTTGTTTCAGATGTTCTTGTCCAGTTTTGTTCTTACATCCGTTCCCTCAGATTCCTGCAACTAAACTTGGATGTACATTCCAATAAAGGTTAGGATAAATGATAACATGCCTCTGAAGTTTAACTTTTTGCACCATTACAATACTTATAGGCAACTAGTCATCATATCTCCTGCTCTCTGAAAACACATGTTAATGCTCAATAGTACACATATATGGTTCTTTAATATATTTGCATTATACTAAGATGCATTCAATGGCTTTTTCCCCCTTACATTACTTTTACTTTTATACTTTAAGTAGTTTTGAAACCAGTACTTTTATACTTTTACTCGAGTAAAAAACTTGAGATGATACTTCAACAGGAGTATTTTTAAACTCTAGACCCGGCTCTCACCGGGTAGCTGAACCTGCTCGTACTGTCAGAAACAGTCGGTGTTGATCCATGTGGGAACGTACCTTGATCTCGGGCCGTGTTGATGGCCTTGTCCAGGTTCTTCTGCTGCTTCATGCACACACCTGAGGACAGCAGCAGCAGGTCAGAGGTCTGCCCGTCGTCTCCACGGTAACGGGGCACGTGCGGACTCACCTGTGCGGGTGGGGTCGTACAGCGTCCCAGTGTGGGGGCTGATGAACTGCTCCAACAACTTCACGTTCTGGAGGAAGAAAGGAGACTGTTCAGGTCTGCAGGAGGCGGGTCATGTGACCAGAGCCCAGCAGTCCACTAGACTTCTGATTCTAAACCGATTCTCATATTAATTCCTAAAAATCGATTCGTATGTCTAAAGATCGATTTTTATTTATTTATTTTTCTCATTATTACATTTTCACCCGGTGAACCTGTTTTTTTGCACTTTAAAGGGGACCTATTATGAAAAACAGGTTTTTTCTTGCTTTAACATATATAAAGTGGTCTCCTCTCAGCCTGCCAACTCAGAGAAGGAGGAAAGCAACCAAATTCTGCAGTGTCTGTACAGCCGCCCGGATGATCCTTCCAGTGTGATGTGGCTTCTACGAGCCGTTCAGATTCTGCTCCCGTCGTTACGTAACCAAAAATGCGATTTACATCGGTTGGCCTCCGATGCGTGAAACCACGCCCACAACTAACTCCGCCGGCCGGAGCTTCCGCCATTTTTTCGTAGCGGTGTATCACATCATTCAGGCAGCCAATCAGCACAGTGTCTCATTATCATAGCCCCGCCCACTCAGAATCCGCATAGATAATGAGGTTAGAGAATGGGAAGATAAAGACATGGCTCAGAGGCTGAATTTCTAATTTATTTTGCAAAAACAATCAAAAGCTTGTTTTTAAGACATGATTCAAGGCCTGTTTAAAATATGTATTTCATACAAATAACTTATGCCCAAAAAAGGAATGTTGTTGGACACGAGAATAACTACTGCCATGGTTTTGCCTTTAAATATGTTTAAAAGTATGAAAACATTAAAGTTTTCATTTATCATTGCTTTATATACTTTCTTGGGGTTAAATTTGCATAAAATGCTAAAAACCTAATTCTCAAAAATTAAAAACCGAAAGACACAGAAAATAGAAAAAATAGAAATGGAATGTGTTAAAAATAAAACTGATTTCATACGTCTCTGTTTCCTCCCTGGATCTGTTTGATAATTCTGACACAATGTTTCTCAAAGCAGTTATATCAGCATTCTGGGAGGTGATTGGTCCTTAAAGCATCATTAGCTGCCAATACTTGCTGTTGAATCTCAATATAATATTAGTATTAATATGTTGCAGAACTACACAGTCATAATTCATGCAACAGCTGAAAAAACTGTTTTAACACTAACCCAAATCAATATTGGAATCGAATTGAATCAGATCCTGATAATCGATTCTGAATCTTAAGAATCGGAATGGAATCGATTCTTGACATTTGGATGGATCCCCAGGCCTACAGTGGACGGGGTCACGTGACCAGCTCACCTGAGGGTGGATGAAGAGGTTGGGGTCCCGGCACACCGGACAGGGGTTCCCACAGACCTTGGTTCCTCTCTGCAGAAACATGTTCAGTCACGTGATGTGGACACAAAGAACCAACACGAGCGTTTCAACAGGAAGCAACATACGATGCAGGTCCTGCGGGTCTTCTGGGGGGGGATTCCTCCTTTGTGGTTCCTCCTGTAGCCCGTCCACACCGGGTCACTGGCGTACCTCTCCACGTACTCTGATTAAGAACAGAACAACGTGTCAGGAGTTCACCCGGACACGCCTGAACGAGGAGTCGGCCTTCCTGCAGTACCTGCACTCTCCAGGTAGGTCCAGGGGGCGTCCTTGTAGCGGGACTCGGTGACGGGGGCCTCAGCCTCGTCGACAGGGGCCGCAGCCTCGTCCTGCAGGGACGCTGGGGAACACAGGAACCGAACCGAGGACTGGAACTGAGCTGGAGCTGGGTGGAGCCTCACAGGCGCCCTCTGCAGGCACACCTGGCAACAACAGGACAGGAGAGCAGAGGTGTCAAAAGTATTCACATTCATTACTCAGGTAGAAATATAGATACTAGAGTTTAAAAATACTCCTGCAGAAGTTGAAGTATCAACTCAAGTTTTTTACTCAAGTAAAAGTATAAAAGTACTGGTTTCAAAACTACTTAAAGTATAAAAGTAAACGTAATGTAAGGGGAAAAAAAGCCATTAAGGACAAAAGCCATTGAAAATGAATGCATCTTAGTATAATGCAAATACACTGCTCAAAAAAATTAAAGGAACACTTTGAAAACACATCAGATTTCAATGGTGAAAAAAAAAATGTTGGATGTCTATACTGAAATGGACAGTTTAATGTCTCAGGAACGAAAGGATGCCACATCTTTTGATGGAAATAAAAGTTTTCACCCTACAGAGGGCTCAGTATATAGACGCCCCAAAACTCAAAGTGAAAAAATGATGTGGCAGGCTTGTCCATTTTGCTTAAATTCAATTTCTGCAACTCAAAATTCTTTTCAATATCTTGTGTGGCTCCCACATGCTTGTATGCATGCTTGACAACGTCATGCCGCGACGACGGATGGTGTCTTGTGGGATGTCCTCCCAGATCTGTCTAAGGGCATCAGTGAGCTCCTGTAAAGTCTGAGGAGCAACCTGGCGGCGTCTGATGAACCGAAACATTCTGTCCCAGAGGTTTCTATCGGGTTTAAATCAATTGATCGTGAGGGCCGTTCAATTGTGTCAATTCTTTCATCCTCCAGATACTGTCTGCATACTCTTGCCACATGAGGCCAGGCATTGTTGTGGATCAGGAGGAACCAGGACCTCCTGCACCAGCGTAGGGTCTGACCACGGGTGCAAGGATTTCATCCCGATACCTAATGGCAGTCAGACTGCAGTTCTCTAGCCTGTAGAGGTCTGTTCGTCCCTCCATGGAAATGCCGTCCCAGACCATCACTGACCCACCACCGAACTGGTCATGCTGAATGATGTTGCAGGCAGCATAGCGCTCTCCCTGGCTTCTCCAGACCCTTTCACGTCTATCACAGGTGCTCAGGCTAAACCTGCTCTCATCTGTGAAAGCACAGGGCGCCAGTGGCGGACTTGCCAATTCTGGTGTTCTATGGCAAATGCCAATGGAGCTCCACGGTAAAGAGCAGTGAACACAGGGCACTACAGGACGTCGTGCCCTGAGGCAAACCCTTGTGAAGTCTGTTTCTGACTGTTTGGGCAGAGACATTCACACCTGTAGCCTGCTGGAGGTCATTCTGTGGGACTTGGGCAGTGCTCAACCTGTTCCTCCTTGCACAAAGCAGTAGATATCGGTCCTGCTGATGGGATGAGGACGGTCTACGGCCCTGTCCAGCTCTCCTAGAGTAACTGCCTGTCTCCTGGAATCTCCTCCATGCTCTGGAGATTGTACTGGGAGACACATCAAATCTTCTTGAATCAGCACGCATGGATGTGCCATCCTGAAGGAGTTGGACAATCTGCGCAACTTCAGGAGGGTTAAGAAATCGCCTCATGCTCCCAGTCGTGATAATGACTCTAGCTAAAGCCAACACTTGTGGAAAAACAGTAAAAAAAGATCAAGATGGAGGAACTTGAAATGGCCTCCACCTGCAAAACCAGTCCTGTTTTGGAGGCCATCTCGTTGTTGACCCTCTAGTGGACCTGTTGTTAATTCCATCAACTCCAATGCAGCTGAAACTGTTTAACAACCCCCTCTGCCACGTAACTGACCAAAACCTTATCAGAAAAGTGCAGTTGAATTCATGCCCTGATAAAAAACTGTTCCTTTAATTTTTTTGAGCAGTGTATATTAAAGAACCATATATGTGTACTATTGAGCATTAACATGTGTTTCAGAGAGCAGGAGATATGATGACTAGTTTCCTATAAGTATTGTAATGGTGCAAAAAGTCAAACTTCAGAGGCATGTTATCATTTATCCTAACCTTTATTGGAATGTACATCCAAGTTTAGTTGCAGGAATCAGAGGGAACGGATGTAAGAACAAAACTGGACAAGAACATCTGAAACAACCACAACCAAATTCACTCTATCCGGATGGAGCAATTTAACTGGATAGTTTTTTTTAAAGGCCGAAATGAAATAGAGTAACGAGGCTGTTTTTAAAATGTAAGGAGTAAAAAGTACAGATAATTGTGTGAAAATGTAAGGAGTAAAAAAGTAAAAAGTCGTCTGAAAAATAATTACTCCAGTGAAGTATAGATAACCAAAATTACTACTTAAGTAAGGTAACGAAGTATTTGTACTTCGTTACTTGATACCTCTGCAGGAGAGTCACACCTGAGCTGCAGCTGCACCCGGGGCACAGCTAGTGTTGTTTCTGTCAGCCTGGTTCAATTTTAGTTTTAGTCTAGTCTTTGGGTCAAGCTATCATTTTAGTTTTTATTAGTTTTTATTCATGTTCATACTCCTTTTAGTCGTGTCAAGTTTCAGTCGACTAAAAGTCTGAGCATTTTAGTCTTATTTTAGTCAGAATTGTCCAGAACCATTTTAGTCTAGTTTTAGTCAAAGATTGTATTTAGCCAAAACCATTTGAGAATTCAAACAAGGTTATCTTATTATTATATTATTGTTACCTTATAGACTCAAGAATACATTCGTTCCAGATAAAGAAGACTCTAATTTGAGTTTACAACATATTTATTTTTCCGCATTTCTCTCCATCTTTTTCTTTTTCCACGACACATTGGGTTTTCTTTTCCACGTCTATGTAGGAAAGTGTATCCAAAGATGGTCTCTTCTTCTTCTCCCAGCCCCAGAGAAGATCCCCGCGTTTCTCTATGTAACTTTGTTTTTAATGGACGTGAACCTAGAGCTCTGCGTTAACGGCATCAGCCTCTAACTCTGCAGCTGCATCTTCTGGATCTGATTCCCCGCTGCAGCGACTGGGATTGAGGACTAACGTCACCCAGCAGCAGAACTAAACCAGAGGAAACTACTGAAAACATGGACATTAAGGATCTTTGGTAGAACATTTCGTCTCGTTTTGATCAATGAAAATGAAGACACATTTGAATTTTTATTTTGTAATCTACATTTTAGTCTGGTTTTTATTCCTCTATAATATTGCATTATATATTTAATTATCGTTATTGTCACATGACCAGCATTTTCGTTGCGTCTCGTTTTCCTCAGGTGATAAAGGTTCGTTGACGACGATATTTAGTCATAATTTTCGTTTATTAAAGCAACTTTAGTCCCAGCTGGCCCGCTCTAGCGCCCGGGTCACAGCCACACCGTAACTGCAGCTGTTCCAGTGCAGGTCAGAGATGGAAGTTAGCTTCTGCTCCAGTAGGAGGTTTTTAAGCTATCTGT
This sequence comes from Cololabis saira, assembly GCF_033807715.1. Classification (NCBI taxonomy): domain Eukaryota; kingdom Metazoa; phylum Chordata; class Actinopteri; order Beloniformes; family Belonidae; genus Cololabis; species Cololabis saira. The sequence continues at coordinate 23,894,250 of NC_084601.1, read as the reverse complement.
CGGACCTTAAACTGGTTCAGATGTGCTTGTTGAGTTCTGACTGGACAGTAAACATAACTGGGATATTTGAGCCAGACTCAGGAAGACGTGTCCCAGCGCACCTCAGGATGTATCAGCGACACACTCAGGCCAGTTTGTGAACAACAAGGACACGTTATTGCAGAACAGGTGATGAGTTCAGGTCACCTGGAAGTAAAGGCCACACCTGTACATCATTTAAAAGGAGCTTGAGGCAGGAAAAAAAAACTAGAGTCCTCTAGTGCAGGGGTTCTTAACCTTTCTGACCTTGGGGCCCAATTTTTTCAGTACAGAGTGGCCCGGGGCCCATTAAGTATAAACACTATATAGCAGGGGTATTCAACTAAAACTTTAAGAGGTCCATTTAGAGAAAATTTACTCAAGCGAAGGTCCAGAACATCATTATATATATATATATATATATATATATATATACATATATATATATATATACATATATATATATGTGTGTGTGTGTGTGTATATTCAAGTAGCCTCATAGTTTTATCAACATCTGCATCTGACTGTTATATTAAAAAAAAAGTACATATTTGCCAATTAACATGTTTAACTTGAATTAAACATATTTTTTTCTCTTAAAAATAAAGTACATTTTATTTTATTTTTCAAATGCTATCTTATTTTATTTCTCTACCAGCAGTTTGAATTTCCCCTTTTCTTTGTTTATTGTCTCAACACATTTTTATACTAAATTAATATAAACACATCTTAACAATTTAACAGTTTTGCAGTTTCTCTTTCTTCCCCTGTTATAATCTTATGCCCCCACTTTCTGTCGTTCAGTGAGAGAACTGAGCTCTAATTTCTTCTGTCTGGACTTTAAATCTGGGCTGGATGGTGTCAGGTTCTCATCCACATGTGAAGGTGCTCATTGATGAGCCTGAAACGATATTTAGTTTTAATTATGTTCACTGTGGAGAAAGCTGCTTCACAGCTGTATGTGGACCCAAACATGTTTAAGATGGTCAGCTTATTTTCTGTGACTTCAGTTCAGACTTGAGTGGATATGTTTGATGAAAAACTTTATGTTTTGTTTCGGTGGCGTTTCACTTTCGCACTTTGAACGCCACGGTCTCTGAACGTATGAGACACTGGTTTTGTCCCAGTGGGAAGACTGAACAGGATGAATTTGTCCATTCCGGGTTGCATATTTAAAAATACAGCGGAGGACAAAACTTAGTTTGATTTTACTTTAAGTTATTTACATTAATAAGTTGTCAGGACTCAGTGTGTCGGGTTTCACCGAGCCTGATCAGCTGCGACGGGCACAGCCCGCACCGCAGCTCTCTGGTCGCGCTGCAGCCGAGTCACTTTCCGATGCTTTTTCGAAAGCCCGAACAGTCCAGTCCAGCAGACACGACAGCCCACGCATCTACATCTACCATCCTTCAGCAGTAACGACGGAGCCCACCGCCCGGCCGAGCGGCAGCCTCAGCCGACCTCCCCGGCCGCGGGCACGCGCCGGGATAAATGAGCACGCCGCGCTCGCTTGCTCTGGGCGCAGACCCAATTAATCGATCCCTAATCCTGGCGGATCTAAACCTACTCTGTGCAAAATGAAGGATTTTCTCTGTAAATACACACCATTTCTCTTACTATTACACGTACAGCTAGCTGAGTGTCTTCTTCTCCTCATTTGGTTGGGAGTTGCTATGCAGTTCCGCGGCCCTCGCGGCCCACACGTACAAAACTGAATTTTTTTTGGCGGCCCTCTAGATGGCGCTCGCGGCCCAAGTGTGGGCCGCGGCCCTATGGTTAAGAATCACTGCTCTAGTGTATCTCTCCGTTGCCTTGAACAGGCTGTGTGCTGCAAAATGTGTTGCAGTGCTGGGGCCGAGTTTCCCGTGCTGTCCTGCGGATGTGACATCAAATGACGCTGCATGCGCGTTCTCCCCGTTCTCCCCAGCCCCCGGGTCTGGCAGTCAGAAGGCGCGCCGATTTTTTCCAGTGGCCAGCCGCGGTACTGCAACAGAAAATCCCATGCGGCCCAGAAAGCTTTTTTCCCATAGAGCGCAATAGTAAAAGAGAAGCCTCTAAAACTGTTCACAGGACACCTCCAGCTGTAATCACCGGCAATTACTAATTTTTGTATTCTATATTTTTAAGTCACGGACTTTATATCCGTCAAAGATGTTTTATAACGGCCAGAAAAGTAAAAGAAAAGTCTCTTTCTGGGCGTGACGTCACGGATGACGTCACAGCCGTGTCCGTGCATTCCACGGATGGATTATATTAATATATATTATGTAATTATATTATATTAATACATTAATATTATATGTAATGCTATACATGTAATAATATACATTAATTTATGTATTATATTAATACATATTATATTAATATTCGCGGCATTCCCCCGGGGCATGATGGGAGGCCCCAGAGCATCATGGGAGGTGACTCAACTGCGCATGCTCTATGGGCCGCTGTATGCGGAAGTAAACCCGGAAGTCAGAGATTTTTTCGGCTTATGCGCTGGCTGAGCAGAATGCATTGAAATGAATGGGCGGCCATTTTTAGTTTCCAATCCAGTTTCTATAATACATCCATGGTTCTCCCATATGCGTTCTCCTGTGCCGGCGTCACTGTTGGCTGCAGTACCCCCAACGGCCGTCGTGGTGAAGGGTGGCGCTAGAGAGTCTCATTTCTTAAAAGGAGCCTCAAGCTCCTTTAAGCAATTCTGAAGTTCTGCCTCGTATGTGTTTCAGATCAGATCTGACCCGTTAAAGATTCAGGAGGTTTCAGAGCTGCTTCAGGCCTCCGTCATACGTGGACATAAACTTGATATGAATCAGCTTTCTGCATCAGACTGTCGCCCTTAATGGACTCGGTCGTCCTTCAAAATGTCAACACAGGTTACGGACCTGAAGCGTACTCTGAAATTAAATACTTACCTGCTGTACTCTACTGGCCTTACTTTTTAACAACTTGTGCTTTTTATTATTTTACCTCGTTTCTTATCATTTTATTTCATTTTATTTGTTATTTACTCTTTAATTGCGTCTTGCCGCTTTTAATGTTGATGTAAAGCACTTTGAATTACCTTGTGTTGAATTGTGCTGTACAAATAAACTTGCCTTGCCTAAATGAAGACATGTACCCATCAGCTGTGTTAGATAACACACTGGTGAAGGAATGGTGGCAGCTCTAACACAAACACATTAAGCTACTTAGAAGTGAATAATGTACATGATTAATGTACATTATTGTAACATGAATGTAGCCTTTAACCTGCCGCGGAGTCACGTGACCGCCCGTGACGTCACGCCCCGACGGGGAGAACGGGGGACGGTAAAGACCCCCGGGGTTTCTCCCCCGCGGGTCCAGGAGCGGTATAACTAACGTTACCTGGACAGACCGTCAGAGACTCACCTGGACCTGGCCACACACGGGCCACACGGACGAGGACAAACGGCGCAACACCTGCGGGACGACGCGACCGCACGCCGCCATCTTTTCTGTCACTCTTCTTCGTGTGTTGTTGGCGTTTTTTTTTCAAACTTTATTGAACACATTTCTGTAGGTTGTACAATAAAGGGCACATGAAACAAAACAATCAATTATCCACAGATATTCAACACTTGGGGGGGGGGAAAGATAAATTTACTGACTTAAGCTATGGGAAGTGTATTAATAAAATTCAAGAAACAAAGACATCGTTTCATATAAGCTTTTTTTCACACATCAGTTTAAGAGACGCAAAGTACAGTTTACATTCATTTTTCAAATGTTCAATGGAGGGTTTGCTGTTATTCCATTTGCATTTATGTATGTACGGAAGAGTATTAGGGCCAGGCAGGAGAAAAAATATTTGAGAGGGGAAGATTTTTTTTTATTGTGCACTTCGAGAAAAAAGTCGAAATGTCGAGAAAAAAAGTCGAAATGTCGAGATTAATGTTGAAGTACAATTTGAGAAAAAAGTCGAAATGTCGAGAATAATGTTGAAATACAATTTCAAGAATAACATCAAAATTTCGCCTTTTTTCTCAACATTTTGACTTTTTTCTCAACATTTCGACTTTTTTCTCCTCAACATTTTGACTTTTTTCTCGAAATTGTGCTTCAACATTAATCTCGACATTTCGACTTTTTTCTCGAAGTGCACAATAAAAAAAATCTTCCTCTCTCAAATATTTATTCTCCTGCATGGCCCTAATACTCTTCTGTAATGTATGTGATATTTACCTAGTAAAATAACTATATTGACCATGTTTGTTATATTTCTTGGAAAATGATGCATATACATTAAGAATTGATAGGAGTCAAAAGATGGGTTGTCAATCCCAATGTTTAACCAGCTGTAGGTGTCCTGCCAGAATTGTAATGAGATTGTAGAGAGTGGAACACATACTCTACAGTTTCTGGCTCTTCTAGGCATAACCCACGGGGTTCTACTACAAAATTAAATCTTTTGTGTAGAAATTCGGCAGCTGGGTATACATTGATGAAAATCTTAAAGGGGACCTATTATGAAAAACACATTTTCTCTTGCTTTAACATATATAAAGTGGTCTCCCCTCAGCCTGCCAACTCAGAGAAGGAGGAAAGCAACCAAATTCTTCAGTGTCTGTACAGCCGCCCGGATGAGCCGTCCAGTGTGATGTGGCTTCTACGAGCCGTTCAGATTCTGCTCCCGTCGTTACGTAACCAAAATGCAATTTGTATAGGTTGGCCTCCGATGCGTGAAACCACGCCCACAACTAACTCCGTCGGAGCTTCCGCCATTTTTTCGTGGCGGTGTATCGCGTCATTCAGGCAGCCAATCAGCACACAGCCTCATTATCATAGCCCCGCCCACTCAGAATCCTGCATAGATAATGAGGGTAGAGAATGGGAAGATAAAGACATGGCTCAGAGGCTGAATTTCTAATTTATTTAGCCAAAACAATCAAAAGCTTGTTTTTAAGACATTCAAGGCCTGTTTAAAATAGGTATTAAATGCCATAATAGGTCCCCTTTAAATTGCATCTCAAATGTTGTTGGCTGTTGACAGACGGGGACAGCGCTCTCCAGACGCCTGCTGGCGTGAGTCCCACAGCGCCGCCTCAAGGTGTGAGCTGGGATTGATCACAGTGGCGCTCCTTTTGTTTGTCTCACTTTCTCCCTCTCGCATCTTTTGTACCTTTGATAGTGTGTCTGTCTCTCTTTTCTCTTTTATTCATTCTCTCTGTCTGTTTTCTCTTTTCCTGCTCTGCCCAGCTGGTCTTCAGCAGGAAGACCCCCCCCCTTATGATCCAGGTCCTGGTCCAGGTTTTTCCTCCTAAAGGGGAGTTTTTTCTTGCCACTGTTTGGTTTAAGGTTTTTCTCCCACTAGGGGAGTTTTTACCTGCCATTGTTTATGTTATGTTTATGTAATAATTGCTCGGGGGTCATGTTCTGGTCTCTGGAAAGATCCTAGAAACAACTTCTGTTGTAATAGACGCTATATAAATAAAATTGAATTGAATTGAATCTTCATTTTCATCATCGTCATCATCATCATCATCATCATCATCACCATCACCATCATCATCATCATCATCATCATCATCATCGTCATCGTCATCGTCATCATCATCATCATCGTCATCGTCATCATCATAATCATCGTCATCGTCATCATCATCATCATCATCATCATCATCATCATCATCATCATCATCATTCATCATCATCATCATCGTCATCCTGAAAGGGTGAAACTTTACAAAGCAGCTTGATGCAGCTATCTTCACTTTAAAGAGCAGTTAAACTGTCTCTGCGTCGTCAGCTGTCACCTCTGGCAGCAGCTTGGTCCTCCAGTCCAGCAACTGTGGACATCAGTTCTGTCCAGTTTTCAGCAGTTTCTTGTCCACTGACCTCAGAAATGATTCTGTTCCATTCTATTCTATTCTATTCTACTCTACTCTGTTCTATTCTACTCTTTTCTAGTCTATTCTATTCAACTCGGTTCTGTTCTGTTCTATTCTACTCTATTCTTTTCTGTTCTATTCTACTCAATTTTGTTCTATTCTATTCTATCAGTAAAAACCTGCTGTTACCTAGGAAACCAACATTGGTCAAACACTTGTTTGATGTTTGTGACTATCACGTCTTCTATGTGAGTTCTGAGTTTCTCAGACCTCATGAAGACTCCATAGGGGGGGGGGGCACCTTGAAGACAAACACCAGTCTCGGTTGCCGGGCAACAAGACCCCGCCTCTCCAGGATGTTGAAGCCACTTGTGCCTGATTGATTCCATGGAGACAGACAGACACTGTTGTTCTCCAGTGAACGGAGGAGCAAATAGGTGTCCAGCTTCAGGTGACCGTCCTGCTTTCAGCCATCCACTGAAGGGATCGTTTTACGGACAAACAAGAAGACCTTTGTTAGGCTTGGCGGACTTCCCAGAATGCACTGCAGCGGATCGGGTCTGTTTGAGGAGAAGAAGCACTCTCATGCTGGTTCGGTTGTTTCAGGAGCCGGCCTGGTTAATGATCAGCTGATCAATAACTCTTAAATGATTCACTTCAGAATATCACCTCTTTAGCACGATAAGCTGTTTATTTTTATTTGGAAATAAGTGCAAATTAGCTGGACTTTTTATGGAAGACTTTATAAGGCACTTTAAAAGCAACAACAGTGAACCAAAGACCTTAAACAATATACAGTGGGGAGAACAAGTATTTGATACACTGCCGATTTTGCAGGTTTTCCCACTTGCAAAGCATGTAGAAGTCTGTAATTTTTATCATAGATACTCTTCAACTGTGAGTGATGGAATCTAAAAAAAAATCCAGAAAATCACATTGTATGATTTTTAAGTAATTAATTTGCATTTTATTGCATGACATAAGTATTTGATCACCTGTCAACCAGTAAGACTTCCGGCTCTCACAGACCTGTTAGTTCTTCTTTAAGAAGAAATCTTGAAATGGATCCTAAGAGCAGATAAATTCAGGGAGATGTCTTTTTGCTTTCACTCATGTTATCAGCTGCACAAATATAACTAATAAACTGGTTACACAACAGATACAACAGCAACTGAAAAAAAGAGAAAAACTGAAGTTTTTTAAACTTTTCGAAACACTGAAAAGGGTGATCAGAAACTAATGTCGCTGGTTTTGTTTGTGTGATGTAATTTCCAGAAAAGGTGGGAAAAATGACCAGTTTTTTAGTAGAAAATGCAGCTATTTCTTTTTAATTAATTTTAATTATTATTTTTGTAGTGGGAAACAGAATACCCAACAATCTACCATCTGGGTTGATGCCTACACAAAGCTAAGAAAACCTGCAGTTCCTCCACTGACCACCAGGGTCTGGATCCAGACCTGCAGTTCCTCTACTGACCACCAGGGTCTGGATCCAGACCTGCAGTTCCTCTACTGACCACCAGGGTCTGGATCCAGACCTGCAGTTCCTCTACTGACCACCAGGGTCTGGATCCAGACCTGCAGTTCCTCTACTGACCCCTATAGGGTCACTAGGGAACTCATGTGTGACGTCACCGAGGTTTTGACAGTAATTGTTGGGTCTTTCAGCCAGACTTATACAACAACGGACGCAGCATGAGGTCATGTGACCCATTGGTCTGCGAAAGGTTGTTTTGAAACTTGTTTTTCCTCATATTTCATGCAGTCATGTTGCTCAGTAAAACTTTTTTTTTTTTAACCAGACTGTAAATATGTTTATTTCTGCTCTGAAGTTGGACATTTAAACATGAGCCAGTGGAGATTGAAGTCACTGTTGGAGCCTCTAGCGCCCAGTCGAGGAACTGCAGCTAATCTTAGCATGAGCCTCAACCCAGGCGTTAGACGGGCGAGACTTCAGTGCAACACAATCACACTAGCTAACTTTTATTTAGAACACTCAAGTTACTGGCTAATTAGCTACTGTCCGAACACATTTGTCAGTTGAGCTTTTATTGCCACAAATCAAAAGTCCAGTTATTAGCAAGTTCACATAATGAAAGCAGTCTTCATATGTCAATCAGGTAGGGTTGCCACCTTTTCAGAAATAGAAATAAGGGACACCCCGATTTCAGCAGCGCAGGCACCAAAAAAAGGGACACCCCTAAAACTTCCAAAATGCATGGAAATGTATTTATTTGATATGAAAAAACAAAACGCTTTGATTTAAAGTGCTTTAATAGCATTGAACTTGCATGACTGTACAGACAGCCAGCCATACTAGTAACTGAAATAGCTTCCTATGTATAATAATCCAGATGTATAATATAGCCTGCAGGTGAAGAATATGGTGTAAAAGTTAATTTATTTCAATAATTCAACTAGAATATGGTGTAAAAGTTAATGAAAATACGGTACAAATCGCGTCCCGTATTAGTTCAATACGGGACGCAACATTTTTTTCTCAAATAAAGGACAATTCCGTATTTTACGGGACGGGTGGCAACCCTACAATCAGGTGCTATTAGCTGTAGCCTACATTCAGCATGTCGGATTGTTGGCCTGCTAGCAACACATTTAACACGTGTTTCTTAAAATTTACAAGAGATCATTATATTCAACCCATTCAGGTGACCAAGATTATACTGAAAGATTTGTTTCCATTTCCTGTTTCAGCTCCTGTGGAAGGTTTCCAGCTCTGGAAACTCCCGTACCTCTGCACCCCAACACAGCACAGAGGAGTGTTTAGTGCAGTGCATCCCTGGGAGTGAAGGTACCAAACCACAGACAGTCATGTACAGTAACAAGGGTTTTATTGAAAAGACAAACGAGACACAACATGTGAGAGGAATAAAAGAGGAAACATGGAAGGGAGGACAGGAAACCGTCCAGCGCTTGATTTCATGGGTGTAAACTGGCATGCTGAGGCTCCGTGGTCCCGGTGTGGCCCCGGCGTGGTTCTGGCGTGGCCCCGGCGTTGTCCCCCCTCCCAGAGCATTTACAGCTCAGACTTCAGGAGCTTCTTGGCCTTCTGCAGGTTACCCAGCACTGAAAATCAGACAGAAACCACGTTATCTCTGCGTCCCCAATACGACTCGCGTGTATAGGGTTGCCACCTTTCAGAAATAGAAATAAGGGACACCCGATTTCAGCAGCGCAGGAGCCAAAAAAAAGCCCCAAAACTTCTAAACTGCATAAAAAAGTGTTTACTTTATATGAAAAAACAAAATGCTTTGATTTAAAGTTTAAAGTGCTTTAATAGCATTGAACTTGCATGACTGTACAGACAGCCAACCATACTAGTAACTGAAATATCCTCCTATTCTATGTATGTCCACATCAGCCCAGATGTAGAATATAGATACAGGTGAAGAATATGGTGTAAAAGTTAATTTATTTCAATAATTCAACTTGAATATGGTGTAAAAGTTAAATTATTTCAATAATTCAACTTGAATATGGTGTAAAAGTTAATTTATTTCAATCATTCAACTAGAAAATAGTGTAAAAGTTAATTTATTTCAATAAATCAACTAGAATATGGTGTAAAAGTTAACTTATTTCAATAATTCAACTATAATATACAGAGCGCAGCAGGTCCTGTTGTCCCGCCACAAAGATTTTGCTGGCCTTAATGTTTCCTGTGTTTTATTTTGTTCATTATTGCTAAATTTAGTGTTGATGTGTGTGTGACAGACGTGTGTATGGGGCGTTAATGAAAATACGGGACAAATCGCGTCCCGTATTAGTTCAATACGGGACAAAACATTTTTTTCTCAAATAAAGGAAAATTCCTTATTTTACGGGACGGGTGGCAACCCTACGCGTGTAACAGTCAGGTGTGCTGCACTCACGCTGTGGTGTGTCTCCGGTTTCGTAAGCGTACAAGCGGTTGCCGTAGCGACCGTTGATGTCGGCCCTCACGGTCATGGAGGGGTCTGAGGAGAGAGGGTAGCGGTGTGAGCTGCAGCCACCATTAAAGCACGTCATCTGTCAGCCTGTATTCTTCTAAAAACACGGTAAGAACCACCTCATCACAGCTGCTCCTGGTCTGGAGCATTCAGGTGTGTGTAAACACAATACCAAGAAGGAAAGACATCAGCAGTGGTGTTAGAGAAGCAGCTGTTCCCAAACATTAATCTGGAAAGGTTTATAAAAGTATATCTAACTCTCTTGAAAGATTATTCACGTGGAGAACAGTGACGACCTTCGCCATTCTTCCCTGGAGTGGACGTCTCCGAAAATGTTCCTCAAGATCAGACTGTGTAATGCTCAAAAAGAGTGTTGAAAAGATCGATTTTCCAATATTAAATCGATCCTCATATTAATTCCTAAAAATCAATTCACATGTCTAAAGATCGATATTTTTTTTTCATCATTACATTACAACTTTTGGTATTGTTTTGTTTATGCCCAAAAAAGAAATGTTTTGTTGGACACGAGCATAACTAGTGCCATATTTTTGCCTTTAAATATGTTTAAAAGTATGAAAACATTAAAGTTTTCAGTTATAATTGCATAAATTGTCTATATTTCTTTGCTTTATATACCATCTTGGGGTTACATTTGCATAAAATGCTAAAAACCAAATTGTCATAAATGGGAAAAAACTAAAACTGATTTCATACGTCTCTGTTTCCTCCCTGGATCTGTTTCATAATTCTGACCCACAAGATGTTTCTGAAAGCAGTTCTATCAGCATTCTGGGAGGTGATTGGTCCTTACAGCATCATTAGCTGCCAATACTTGCTGATGATCCTCAATATAATACTACTATTCATATGTTGCATAACTACAGTCATATAATTCATGCAACAGCTGAAAAAACATTTTTAACAACACTAATTCAAATCAATATCGGAATCGAATCGAATCAAAGCGTGATAATCGATTCTGAATCTTAAGAATCAGAATCGAATCGTTTCTTGACATTTGAATCGATCCCCAGCCCTAGTAAAGACACCACCACTACAATAACTGAACCAGGACAGTTGTCTGGAAGAGTTTCCAGGAGAAAACCTCTTATCGCCGTTCAGGAATGTTCATCTGAACAGACCAGCAGACATCTGGATCAGTGTCCTCTGGACACATGAGACCGACATGGAGATGGTTGGTCTTCATGTCCAGACACCTGTCAGTCCCTGAGTGGACCATGACCTCCTCTGTAGACCAGAGTCTTCTAGAGACACATGTAAGGACATCTGGACAACAACACCGTGATCCCAAACGCAGCGGCGTATCTACATCTACATGGGTTTGTTTTAAAGAGCAGGAAAGGAGTGGATCGTTCTCCAGATGTTAGGCTTCGTCAAAGAAGAAGAAGTTCTTACCCACAAACAGGATCCGAGGGACGTACTGTCCATCAGGAGACAGGTGTTTGTCTGTGGTTTCATACTGCCGGAGACAGATCACAACATGATCATGTTATGATGACCATATAAATCATATAAGAACAAAACTGGCAAAGAGTGTAGCAATATTGGGGAGAACAAGATACATGCTGGATTATAAACCATTGCACATTCTGTGTTCATCACTAGTATTACCATATCTGGATTATTGTGTGGAAGTTTGGGGCAACACATATATAAGCAATTTACAACCGCTATTCAGACTGCAAAAAAAAGCAATCAGGATACTTCACAATGTGGGTTATAAGGATCACACAAACACACTGTTTTTAAAGTCGCATGTGTTGAAATTTTGGGACATTGTCAAACTAAAAACTCTACAAATCATATTCAAAGAACTGATTCACTTCCAGGGAATTTACAGAAAATGTTTTGTGACAGGGAGGGGGGTTATAATTTAAGAGGAAAATATAATTTCAAAAAACAATGTTTTCATTCTAAAAGGAAAAGCATGTGTATCTCAGTTGTTGGAGTGGATTTATGGAATGGGTTGGGTGATGGGTTGAAGCAATGTACACATATAAATCAATTTAAAAAAACGGTACAAAAAGGAAGTTCTGGGAAGTTATTTGGTTGAGGAGGAGTTATGTTAAGGCAATATGGTGTTTGTTAGCTGGTTAGGTACAAAGGCACAACCAATGGGAGAATTGGTAGCCTATTAGGTAATTGCAGCTATTTATTATTAATATTTATGTTTAATTTATGATAGAGGTAACAAAGGGGCAGGGTTACATAAGTTTTACTTCAACCTGCTCCTTTTCGGACAGTTTTTTTTTTTTTTTTCCCCTGTTTGTATTACGTTTTTGTTGTTGTTGCTTTTTTTTCTGTATGTTTTGAATTTGTTTTAAAATCTTATATTTTTTATGTGTTCGAAATAAACAATTCAATCAATCAATCAATCAATGTGATCAGGCAGAACACGGTCCTCGCCAAAGTACAAAGAGGTGGGAACCTACCATGAGGTTGAGCACGATGAAGTCCTCATCCAGGATCTTCTGGATCTTGTCGTCGTCAGCGAAGACCTTCTTAAATGCTGGAAGCAGATGACGGGTTCAGAACTTGTGTGAATGAGTTAGTGGGACTACTGGAGTTACTGGACTCACCCTGGCTGTGGGGGCAGTCCTCCAGGTGGAACAGCACCATCAGGGGCTTGTTCCTGAAACACACAGCAGTGGCTCTCATGAAAGGTGACCGCGCCCCACCCAGGGCCGGCTACATCAGTCCCTGCATCCCCGGGCCCACCTACAAGCTCAGCCTCAAAGTCCCGGATTTCATAATAAATCAAATGAAAATAGGATAAAAAATACTTCACTCTAAAGATCTGAAATGAAAACCCCGACTCTGGACTGCAGACATCAACTGTCTGGGTTGGGATACGTACGAGTTTGTTACATATTTGTGTGTTTATAGAGGCAGAAATCTTGTGTTTTATAACGTTTATAACATTAAAATGTTTTTTTGAAAATTTGTGAGTTTGTGAGGTCAGAAATGTTTTTATTTCCTTTTTGCAAAATTATAAAAAAAAAAAAATCACATTTCCTTGATATCATTTCACAGAAATTCTTAGATTTATAAAGTCAGAAGTTTTTGTATTTTTTAAGTCAACTATTTGTCTTAAAATCACAACTTCTGGATTTATTTTTTTCCTCACAAATTTTAAATTTTAAATGTTGAAAATACTTTTTTCTCATAAAGTTTCAAATTAAAGTCATACATTTAAATGTTTTTCTATGAAATTGGCGAGATTAGAAGTAAGATTTATTTCCTAGAAAGGAGTGAATTTCTAAATTCAGAAATTTCAGGTTTCTTTTTTTTTTAATTCTTGAAAATGATCGAGGAAACAGCGACAAATCTACATCTGAACGACTGAAAAGGAAAGAAGACCGAAATAGCTGGATGTGAACACGAGTCGCTCCGTTAAACAAGTTCTTATCAGCAAACAGGATACAGGATGTTCTGTCCATCAGGTGTTTGTTTTAGTTTGTTAGTTTTCTCTCCTTCTTACGGAAGATTATTAGAGGAGGAAGATTTTTTTTTCATTATGCACTTCGAGAAAAAATTCGAAATGTCAAGAAAAAAGTCGAAATGTCGAGATTAATGTTGAAATACAATTTTGAGAAAAAAGTAAAAATTTTGAGAATAATGTTGAAATACAAGTTTAAATTTTGTGAATAATGTCGAAATTTCAAGAATAAAGTTTCGACTTTTTTCCCAAAATTGTACTTCAACATTATTCTCGACATTTTGACTTTTTTCTCAACATTTCAACTTTTCTTCTCTCTCCTCGCCTCTCTACTGTGGCACTTTTTCCTCTCTTCCTGAAAGGCCCTTTCTAAGCCTTCGTGCCAGCTTCACCGGGGGCCCAGAAGCCCCCCCCAGGTGTAGCAGCACCTGTTTCTGGTCCTCTCTGGTCTTACCTGGACCTGGACCAGTACAGACCCTCCTCGTAGGTCTGAGCCCAGATCAGCTGGTCCCCCCATCCTGCACAGACACAGACATGATAGCGGTCAGACTCCGGCTCGTCTCACACCTGTCCCCCAGGTGTGTGCCTGTAGCCCCTCACCTCTGGACAGTGTCTGCGGGACCCTCCTGCCCGTCTTTGGGATGTACTTGGCGATGGCGGAGTACACGGTGACATAGAGGACGAGCAGGGAGAGCGCTGTCTTCATGGTGTTCATGGTCGGCTGGGACACAAACAGACAGGTGAGGCTAGGCAAGTTCATTTATATAGCACAATTCAACATAAAGTAATTCAAAGTGCTTTACATCAACATTAAAAGCGGCAAGACACAATTAAACATTAAATAACAAATAAAATTAAATAAAATGATAAGAAAAGAGGTCAAATAATAAAAAGCACAAGTTGTTAAAAGGTAAGGGCAGTAGAGTACAGCAGGTACATCTCATTCTTAAAATGGCAAGAATTACGTTTCTATACGGTCAAAACGTACAAAGACCGGGTCAAATACAGTATTACAAAAGTAATCTGTAACAATTTGACAATTCTATGCCACAATGCCTGCATTCAGGGCTTATCCATAACTTTGCACGGTTTTCAAAAATCATGAGTATTTCAAGAACAGGAGAACACACCAGCTCACGGGCCGGGAGCCCGCCAGCTCTGTTTGCCATGGTTACCAGGAGGCACCGTCCCCCCGGCCAACACAAACCTGTTCCCAAAGTCGCTGCACAGATCCCCAGAGTTTAGCTCCACAAACATTCCTGTCAGCATTCACAGCTCAAATCAGATTCCAGCTGATATGGAGGTCAGGAGTTGGAGGGCATTATTCCCACAGTTTGGTTAGAGCTCAAAGGCAACACTCACCTGTTGGTGGTTGCTCAGGTGAGACGAGGCTGAGCGCAGCTCCAAGGATCTTGTGTAGGCCTTCTGCAGCCTCACCTGTGCGGTTTTAAGCACCTGTCCTGAGGCCCCGCCCCCTGACCCCTCCCCCGTTGGGAAAGGTAATTCGAGATTTCCGTGTGTGTTTTCTGACAACATCCTGGTGGAAAAAGTGTGTAAACGTCCTCATTAAAGGGGGGGGTAAATTGTAAGAATTAAAACAAGGCTGAACCCTTCACTTCTGTATTTCTAATAAAACGAGTTTCCTTTAAAGTTTTACACATTGTTTCACATGGATTTATATACGTAGACTTTCAGAGATGCTGAGCCACAACCTGCTACTTTTTTGGTAAAAACAAACAGCAACTTATTTTCTAACAAAGGTGGACACTGATTATTTCATCGTTGACATTGTTATCGATCATGAGCTGATTTGCAAGGAATTAAACTAAATTAAACTGGACGGAGAAAGTATTTCTGTATGACTTGAACATGAACTGCTGATCTTCCGGGGATAACTTTACTTTTGTACAGGGGCGAAAATCCCGGGGGGGACAGGGGGGACAAGTCCCCCCCATTAGTAAAGCTGTCCCCCCCTAGAATAATTTGAGACAGAATTAATAATTTTGGAACAATGCAGTAGTATTTAGTAGTGATGCACCAAAATGAAAATTTGTGGCCGAAACCGAAATCGAAAATAATAATAAACAGTAAAATCTCATTAAACTTAAAACAAGACTCATCACCAGAAAAATAACTTGTTAGTTGACAATTTTCACCTGTTTCAAGTAAATTTTCACTTGAAATAAGTAGAAAAATCTGCCAGTGCGACAAGATTTATCTTATAAGCAAAACAATCTTGTTCCACTGGCAGATTTTTCTACTTATTTTAAGTGAAAATCTACTTGAAACAAGTGAAAATTGTTGTTTTTTTCCAGTGATGAGTCTTGTTTTAAGTGTAATGAGATTTTTTTTAACTAAAAATGAGACATTTTAACTAGAAATAAGACAGATATTCTTGTTAAGATTTTGGGTTTTTGCAGTGTATTATGTCAGATGTGCTGTATTATTGCACCTTCCACCTAATACCATTGTTTTGTATTACTCTAAGAAAGGTCTTCTGCCTGTTTGCGAGATAGAGTTGAAAATGTCAAAATGCTGTATTAAAGGAAGGCTAAAACTTTTATTCCTTGTCCCCCCCTGGATTTATTCTCTAAAATGTTACTGATTATTGTCCCCCCCAACTATGAAACGGGATTTTCGCCCCTGCTTTTGTATCTATGGCAACAACAGCACATGGACCTGACGACAAATATCATGCTTGTAGCTAAGTCACACTGAGCCGTTTCTCAGTCAGAATACCTCCCTTCACTTGTGAAACCTCATCAGTCTCAGCTGAAGCTCGGTTCCAGTTCTGAGTCCTCATCTGGACCAGAGCAGATCAAATCCCAGCGTGTCTCCTGACTGATTTTATTTAGGTTGCATCCAGAATAGACTTGTATAGACTTCAGATGTAAAATGCATTTTGCATTCAAACAAATAGAAATAACAGCAGAAGAGAAACTGGTAAAAAAAAGTGTTTATATTTTATCTTTTTCATGTGAGAAAATAGTTCTTCTAACTTCATATTTGTGGTTAAAGAGATAGAGCCCATTTTAAAGTTCGCTCTGACTTTTCTGAGTAGTTTATTTTCTCTTTTCATTCATTTTAAAGTTCAGAGATTATTTTCTGATCAATGAAAAGTTGTGGTAGAATCTGTGTTTGCCAGCGAGCGGAGGTGTGATGTTACCAACATGTTCCTGCTGCAGAAGACTGAAGCGCACACTTCCTGCCCTCTGAAGTACGCTCTGGTCGTAGTACCGACCACATTCCCAGGTCCAAACCACTGAGAAACAGCCTGGCCTGCTAGTGTGGTACCCGCAACCGGCGACCTGCTAGCAGTGATGGACAGTAACGGAGTAAATTTACTTGAGTACTGTACTTAAGTACATATCCAGAGGATTTGTACTTTACTTGAGTATTAGATTTCTTTGGTACTTATTACTCTTACTTGAATACATTTCCAAGACAAATATTTTTACTTTTACTCGAGTAAATTTCTAGGAAGGCTGAAAAGTACTCGTTACTTTCAGGTCTGCACTTTTTTCTTCTTCCCTAAAATCCTATTGGACACAAGCTGTTTTTGTCAAAGGAGGAGACCTATCACAGTGCACGCTCTCCACTGGGATGTACGTAAAGCGGAAATACGTCAAGCCTCCTCAAAACGATACCGCCAAAGTAGCCTGCGTTTGTCAAGACAGAGCCGCAACAAGTCAAGACAGAGCCACAACAACGGCTACGCCTGCGTCAGGAGAAGAAACACAATCCACTGAGTCGTCTGAGTCTGATAATGAGCCGGACTCGGAGCAGGGACTTTCACAAAATCCTTGGCCGTATCTTAACTCAATGTTTGAGTTCGACCGAGTAAAAAACGAGGGCACAGAAAAACCACAGACATTTACAACTTAAACTTCACAACTTAAATTAATTTAGAGAAAATATAGTAATTTACTGATGTGGAAAATAAGAAATTTACTCTTACTCTTACTTTTACTTAAAGTAAATTTAAAAGCATTTACTTTTGGATACTTAAGTACCTTTAAAAGCAAGTACTTTTCTACTCTTACTCGAGTAATATTTTGACTGAGCTACTTTTATTTGTAACGGAGTAAATTTTGACCTGTAGTATTTGTACTCTTACTCAAGTACTGGGGTCGAGTACTCTGTCCACCTCTGCCTGCTAGCTACCTGTCTGAGCGCAGCGTCCAGGCCGGACCAACCGGAGGGATCACAACTAGCATAGATGTTAATAAATCACCTCTCATAACTTTACATTTTGGATACAAGTCAGATTTCTGCTATTTAGTAAAGTCTTATTTATCTTTATGACATAAAACCAAATGAAAATGTACTTGTTACATGATTATTTGTCTTTTACTTACTTTTACAAAAATGTACCGTTTAGTTTAATGAACATCATCCTCTCACTTTTTATTCCCTTTAATTAAGGATCAATGTCAGTTAATTTAATGTTAATTTATGGAACGTTAATTTTTTCTAAAGCTTGAGATCCTGCAGCGTTACCATGACGACTGTCAGATCTGTCATTGACCGTCATGTGACCCAGGCAGGTGGGCCTCAGACTCGACTTCAGCCATCTTTGATATATACATAATGGTGCTCATTTGTTTCTTCATTTCACATAGCTTTATTTCTATTTTTTCTGCTTTTTTTTTCTGAAGGTGACAGTTTCACGGTTAATCAATCATCTCTGAGTTAATGAGAAGTCGGCCCCAGGAGGAAACATGCAGTTTAATAGACTGTAGCGTTTGTTGACCGTCTCACTGCTCTTGATTTACGTGTCCTACAGGACTGTCTCAGAAAATGTGAATATTGTGATAAAGTTCTTTATTTTCTGTAATGCAATTAAAAAAATAGAATATTCAAATTTTTTGAGATAGGATATTTGAGTTTTCTTAAGCTGTAAGCCATGATCAGCAATATTAAAATAATAAAAGTCTTGCAATATTTCAGTTGATTTGTAATGAATCCAGAATGTATGACATTTTTGTTTTTGTAATTGCATTACAGAAAATCACAATATTCAAATTTTCTGAGACAGTCCTGTATGTCTTTCGTCCTTCAGCATCTCATAAGTTCAAAAGGGGTTTTACTATCATCATATTTAGTTAGTTGTTTACAGTCTCAGCTCTTCTTCTGCTTATTCCGGGAGTTTTTCTTGCAACAGGTTTTTCTTTCAGTTTTTACCTGCCATTGTTTAGTGATTGATTTGAATTGAATTGAATAGTTTTGGGTAGAGTTTCTGTCACTGAACTTTATCTCATCTTGAGTCATCCAGGATTCAACATGAATCAAACGGTGGTATGTTCAAGGCTGCTGGGGTGTGTGGGTTTTACAAGGGGTGTCTGTGTGCTCAGTAACGTACAGTGAGCTTCCTCCTCATGAACCCGGAGCGTTCTGCACTCCAGCGCTGAGTCAATAATGTGTGTGGTGCTGCCCCCCGACCAGGATATGGGGCAGGTTAGTGCTGAGGTGTCCTAACGGGCTCCTGTTTCCGTCTGGGCTGGGACGGCTCCAGGGTAAATGTTTGCTCCCGTGGGCTGGGCTAGGACTGCTCCCGTCAGCGCTTCTCGCTCAGCATCTGCAGCAGCAACGCCCTGAGAACACGGATCTGAGGTCACACCAAGAGACCGGTCAGCTGAAACAGAACATCACCTCTTTCAGGTGGACGGAGTCATTGAGGACGACATCAACCTCTAAAAGAGACTTAGATCATGACTACTGCAACAATAATGCCCTTCAGTGGTTAATAGAGTTATTTGAATTTGAATTGAAAAAAAAGCACACAGCAGAGAAACATGTTGAATGGTTAAATGGAACTCTCTACCTGTGCTCGTTATTCAAGAAAACAAAAAGATTCCAAAGTCTATGAAAAACCATCTTAGCTGAGCAGCTTTCTGCTGATATTTAGCTGATGCAACCCATCCATCCATCAATTTTCTATTCCCGCTTTCAGAGGTGTCAAAAGTATTCACATTCATTACTCAGGTAGAAGTATAGATACTAGAGTTTAAAAATACTCCTGTAGAAGTTGAAGTATCAACTCAAGTTTTTTACTCAAATAAAAGTATAAAAGTACTGGTTTCAAAACTACTTAAAGTATAAAAGTAAAAGTAATGTAAGGGGGAAAAAGCCATTAAGGACAAAAGCCATTGAAAATGAATGCATCTTAGTATAATGCAAATATATTAAAGAACCATATATGTGTACTATTGAGCATTAACATGTGTTTCAGAGAGCAGAAGATATGATGACTAGTTGCCTATAAGTATTGTATTGGTGCAAAAAGTCAAACTTCAGAGGCATGTTATCATTTATCCTAACCTTTATTGGAATGTACATCCAAGTTTAGTTGCAGGAATCTGAGGGAACGGATGTAAGAACAAAACTGGACAAGAACATCTGAAACAACCACAACCAAATTCACTCTATCCGGATGGAGCAATTTAACTGGATAGTTTTTTTAAAGGCCGAAATGAAATAGAGTAACGAGGCTGTTTTTAAAGTGTAAGGAGTAAAAAGTACAGATAATTGCGTGAAAATGTAAGGAGTAAAAGTAGAAAGTCGTCTGAAAAATAATTACTCCAGTGAAGTATAGATAACCAAAATTTCTACTTAAAGGTGACCTATTATGGCATTTAATGTATATTTTAAACAGGCCTTTAATGTCTTAAAAACAATCTAAAGCTTGTTTTTTCTACATAAATCATAAATCCAGCCTGTGGGCCCTGTCACTAGTATTACAGCTTCTAACCTCTTTTTCTGCGCCTCATTTTTAGGGAAGGGGGGGGTATGATAATGAGGTTCAGTGCTGATTGGCTCCCTGAATGACGTGTAGCAGGGGAGGAGGATAAACCTGCTCCGCCAGAGCAGCCCGAGCCTGTAAATGATCACAACACTGAATTTTCACAAATTTCAACTTTATTGTTAAAAAAATAAAATATGAGTTGTATATAAATAACATTTATGCACTATTTAAGCCGGATCTACCCGGCGGATGCTGAACGCTGGCCCCGGAGCCACGCCGGGCGCCCGGGAGCAGCGCTGCTGGAGCAGCGCGCATCACCGCGGCTTTAACAGGGGAATCTGACCAGTTCCGACCGGCCGGGACCGCAGGAACCGGCCTGGACTGGTAGCAGGGACTCTCGGGGACCGACCAGCGGAATTTCAGCCGGATCTACCCGGCGGATGCTGCGCGACGGGCGCCGCAACCCCACGGCGGGCGCACAGATCCGCTCCGGAGCGCATCCGCGGCGCATCTCCCGTTACCGGGGATCAAACCGACAGATTTGCCTGAAAATCTCGGAGAGTGAAGCTGGTCCAGCCTGGGACAGACCCCCGAGGACCCAGCTCCCAAACCACCCGGGAACCTGGATGATTTAACCCGGATCCGCTCCGCCGCGGCGCCGCGTCCGACTGGCTGAAGGAAGGACCGCTCCAGCAGCGGAGAGAGCTGGTTGTGGGCGTGGTTTCAGCAGCGGAGGCTGAACCTCTGGAAATCTGCTCCTGTGGTTACGTAACGACAGGAGCAGATTCTAATCGGCTCAAAAAAAACCACGTGACACTGGGGGACTCTGTCCGGCGGGGGTCAGAGAGCTTGCAGAAATTCATGGTATTTTGTCTCCCCTGTGCTGGCAGGGTGAGGGGAGACCACTTTATATATGTTAAAACAAGAAAAAATGTGTTTTTCATAATAGGTCCCCTTTAAGTAAGGTAACAAAGTATTTGTACTTCGTTACTTGACACCTCTGCCCGCTTTATCCTTTGCAAGGTCACGGGGGTCTGCAGGAGTCTATCCCAGCTCATCACAGGTGAGAGGCAGGGGTTCACCCTGGACAGGTCACCAGTCCATCGCAGGGACACATACAGGACTGTCTCAGAAAATTAGAATATTGTGATAAAGTTCTTTATTTTCTGTAATGCAATTAAAAAAACAAAAATGTCATACATTCTGGATTCATTACAAATCAACTGAAATATTGCAAGCCTTTTATTATTTTAATATTGATGATTATGGCTTACAGCTTAAGAAAACTCAAATATCGCAACCATCTTAAATATATACATGCTACGGTCTGACCATTGTTGAATTATGTGAACCTCTATATTCCAAGTATACTGTCAATTAGAACTAGGTCCTATGTTGTGTTGTGTTGTGTTGTGTTGTACTTAGTTCTAAGTGTTGTTGTGTTGTGGTTGTAGTGACTTGTTTGTGAAAGGTTGTCATTATGTTTGATGTGTTCATTGTTGTGGAACGTCTTAATCTGACTACATGTATGTTTAGCATTGTATAAAATATAGTTATTGAGGTGGAATCCAGTTCCTCTAGTGACCACCAGGGTCCTGATCCTACTGTTGTTGACCTCTATTGACCTTCAAGTTAATGTCCCACTTTACAGCAGAAATTAACACATTTACTGTCAGATTTTGGTCTCTATAGTCTGAGTTCACATCCATGACGACTGTCTGGGAGCCTGAAACTGTTCAGTGAGTGTCTGAGTAAGTCTGCTGGGATATGCAATCGAACGGGCCCTTATTCTGGTGGGACTAACCACCTGAAACTAAAATGTGCTAACTGTGATTGACATAAAGGCGTGTTGTAGCTGGTTTACAATCACTCCTCAGGAAGCTCTTGATGACATCACATGACATCCAGTTCTTCTTCTACAGTCTGGCGCCTCAGCTAAATGTTTGTTGACCCAGTTTAATTTGCAAACTAAAAGGTGAATTTGAACTTTATATTCACATAAGTAGCTGTTTTTATTCTGTAAGCAGATCCCTCAAATAAACAACTATGGTTATATTTACAACCACCATCTCCAAATACTTTTGAACTCTTGAAAATTGAATTACTTTGCTTTAAATGTTTGTAAATCTTCAATTAAAATGTTTTTTTTTATTATATTTGAAAGTTTACCCCACCACATATTGATTGTTTTATTTCAAATTCCGGAGTGTGTGGTCCAGGTAGTGGTGGACCTGCACGAGTCTGTCTCTTCAAACTGGTGTTTTGAAGAGTGTGATGAAGGAGGAGAGAACACTGATGCACGTATGTTTGGACATTTATTCAAAACTGTATACAAAAAAGAAACAAAAAAACCCTGAAAATAAGAGCTTTATACAAACTGACACAAAAAAAAAAAAAACCCTCGTTGGAGGTCCACGTTCACGACGGTATCAAAAACATAGCATTAGGGGGAGGAGCTTGGGGAAACTTTACATTTTTACAGTCCCACAGAGATGAGCTATGACTGTTTTCACAGAAAACACTTTACAGGTGACCTCAGAGGAGCGTCACCTCCACCACACGGCCTCCATGTGGACGCACGGATCTGGATCAGGACCGACTGTCTCGGTGATTGTCGCGTGACGCGCTCCTGCTGCTGCAGGCGAGGCGGCCGCATGCGGCGCCTCCTTCAGTCTCACCGTTCAAACCGGACGCGGTTAAAGCACCAGAGTCCCGTCAGCCATTGGGCTCATAACGTCCTGTACTTGTTTGGTGTTTGGGTCAGTCCGACCAGCGCTGGGCTGTCTCCAGGGGCCGGCTCCTCCCCTAGTGTCCGTGCTGGTTGCCCGAGTAGCTGGGGGGCAGCGGGGGTCCGTTCACGCCGGGGTGGTA
The DNA here is from genome assembly GCF_033807715.1 of Cololabis saira. Classification (NCBI taxonomy): domain Eukaryota; kingdom Metazoa; phylum Chordata; class Actinopteri; order Beloniformes; family Belonidae; genus Cololabis; species Cololabis saira. The sequence goes on along the minus strand of NC_084601.1, from coordinate 23,871,354 downwards.
GAAAGCACAGTTGCTCTCGTACCTGCAGCTGCCCTTCATCATGAAGTGTCGACACACGGGCCTCTTGGACATGTCTGGAAGAGAACAGCGCAGGGAGTGGGTTAGACGGCTCCAGCTCTGGGGGGGGGGGGCTGTACTGTGGCCCCTAGGGGCCCCTGTATACAGTAATCCCTGGCTGTAACGCGGTTCACCTTTCACGTCTCGCTGCTTCACGGATTTGACATTGTGCATCGTGTTCGGCATTCTGATTGGCTAAATAGTCTCTGCGCTTAGCAACACTCGTTTACATGGGTAGTTTAATTCCTCTTTAATTCAGAATTAAAATGAAATCCGATTTAAAATGAGTAAAAATGACCAATTACCAAAGTAAGTAAGTGGCTGGTTTATTCCGATTTTAAATCCGAATAGAATAATTCTTATACACTCTATATACTCTATACACTCATTCCGCTTTAATTTAATTCCGGTCTTTCTGTGCTGTTTGTTCCCTTGCCCGTCTGTCGTAATGACGCTTATATTCCGTGCTGGGCTTGTTTTCGAAAACAAAGTTTCACGATGGCAGCACGCAGTAAACAGTGGTCAAGAGCAGAGACGATTTATTTAATAAATAGCTTGGAGGACCTGGAAATAATTAAAAGAACAGATGGCAGGAAACATTAAAATTGTGAGCTTTTCAAAGTTGTAGCGGCTAAGTTTGTTTTTCTTCCGGTAGATGTAACTTCCGGTCCGCCACCCTATACAATCAGAACCTTCCCAACCCCCAGACTTTAAGAGGAATTGGATAAAGCCGATCAAACGTGTTTTCCATGTAAACCTCAATTTGGAATTACTATTTCCATGTAAACTCGAAGGAAAATAGTTTAATTCGGAATTATTTAATTCGGAATAATCAATTCAGAATTAAAAAACATCATGTTACCGTGGCCAATGCTGAGAACGGCCAATGAGCTTCAGCAGCAGCTCAAGAACGGGACGCTTTATGAATCGTTCATTATAGTTCTCAGATATAATCCATGGTGGCATGTCGGTTTAGAAGAATCTTTTTGCCCAGAAGAAAAAAGAGCAACAACAACGACCCATAACTATGTTCTTCTCTGGAAAAAACACACCTGCACCGCGGGCTTTAGAAGGAAAAGACGCTACAGAGCGAGTCAAGATGCAGCAGCATCAGAAGAGCAGTGAAATACGCACCAGTCACAATTTGTCCTACTGTACTTGTTGTATTTTTTTCAAAATCATTTTTCATTTTCTACCGTTCAAATCCAATTAATCGGGTCGCGGCGGGGCTGATCTCCGCGATTTGAAACCTTGTATAATAATAATAAAAACAAAAAGGTTGCTACTTCTCAGATTTCCCTCATCACGGGTTCTTTTTAACGTAACCCCCGCGAAAAACGAGGGATTACTGTATTCTATAACTAAGTAATTGTTGCGTCTGTGGGTCAGGTGACGTGTCCACGTACCATTCATGTTGTTGTGTCCTCCTCGGGGCCCGCCCCGTCCTCGGCCCCTGAAGCCGGGCTCTCCTCCTCGCCCCCGGCCCCCTCTGTGGAAGTGCCCCCCCCTGTGGGGCCCCCCTCTCATGGAGTCGTCTCCCCAGTAGCCGCCGTTGTTTTCTCCTCGGCCCTGGCCGGGCGGGGGCCCCATCATGCGGGGGCCTCCGCCTGCGTTGAAGGGGGGTCCGTGGTTGTGCGGGGGTGGTGGGTGGTTGAAGCGGGGCCCCCCGGGTGCGGCGTTAGGGGGGTATCCTCCGTTCATGGGCATCGGCATGTGCATGTTGTTCATGTTGTTCATGTTGTTCATGTTGACGTTGTTCGGGGGCGGCCCGTGTCCCAGCAGCCCCGGATTCACTGCAGACACCAAGGAGGGCAGAAGGTCAGGACCCACATCTGGACACACCTGTCTGTCCAGCTGCAGGGGGAGGGGGCGGAGCTTACCGGCTGGAGGAGGTCCGCCCTGGTTCTGGCTCTGCTGCAGGGAACCCAGCAGCTGCTTGATCTTATCCGAGAAGTCCGGTTGCTTTATCAGCTCCTCCGTGGACTGGCTTCCTGACGCGCCCTGAAGAGACACAGGAGAGGGTAAGAACAGGGGTACGGGGGGGCAGCAGCATAGACATATATACGTAGACGCCCCATGGAGCTGCTGCGATACGTCAACGTCGCCGCCATATTGGATGTGGCAAGACTGCGCTGTGAACTAATACAAGTAAATGGACTTATTTTCATGAAGCGCCTTTCTACGAAGAAATGTACGTTTTACATCTCATTTATCCATTCACACACGCACTAATATAATTGGGAAACAGTTAGGCACCAAATATAATATATTTAATTTTCTCAGATGGCAAAATTAAGAACTTTATTGATCCCACATAGGAGTAATTCATGTTATATCAGCTATTGAGAACAAGGTAGTGCCGAAAAACCATATATATCCCCCCTCACAAAAATAAGAAAAATAGAGAAACATATTTTCTCATCAACAAAGCATATTTTACATAAACATATTTAAAATTTTTCAATTAACAAAATAAAATATTTGAACCATTTTTCAAATTTTAGTTTTTCAGTTATTTTATTGTCTGAAAAATGGTTCAAATGTTATTTTGTTATTTGAACATTTGTTTTATTATATTATATATTATAATAGAATAATAATATATTATATTTGGTGCCTAACTGTTTCCCAAGTATATTAGTGCGTGTGTGAATGAATAAATGAGATGTAAAACATACATTTCTTTGTAGAAAGGCGCTTTATGAAAATAAGTCCATTTACTTGTATTAGTTTACAGCGCAGTCTTGAACATCCAATATGGCGGCGACGTTGACGTATCGCAGCAGCGAGCAAAACCACTCGATGCGGCATCTACGTATATATGTCTATGGGCAGCAGGGATACAGGGGAGCAGCAGGGATACAGGGGAGCAGCAGGGATACAGGGAGCAGCAGGGATACAGGGGTGCAGCAGGGATACAGGGGAGCAGCAGGACTCTCACCATGATGGACGTCAGCAGCTCCTGGACGTTGACGCTGGGAGCAGCAGCGTTGCTGGTGGAGGTGTTGGAGGCCTGGGGGCTGCGCGAGCTGCTGCTGTTGCTGAGGTTGACCATGAGGTTGGCAAGAACAGGGGGGAGCTTGGGGTCGCCAGGCTGGCCGGAGCCCGGCTGGGCGGAGGTGTCCATGGGCTCAGCGTAGCCGTCGTCCGCCATCGACGAGTCCTGCAGACACAACAACGTCAGACAAACCGGACCAACACAGAAGAGCAGCTACTGGACCACCTGAAGAAGAGACAGGTTTGAGGATCTTACCTCATCCAGGGGGATCAGTCGGGGGGGCATGGGCTCGTATGGTTCAGGATCTGGTTCATGAGGACTGTCAGGAACGCTGCAGAGCAGAGGGATCAGTGTTAGCGCTCTACAAGACCGGACCTCCACGTCTAGTGCTGCAGACGGAGTTCCACCCACCTGTCTTTGCTGAGGAAGATCTCCTGCAGGATCCCCATCTCCCGGTCCCTCTGGGTCAGTTTCTCCGTGCTGTTGGCTCCGTACGTCACCAGGCTCCCCGCCAGCATCAGGGGCCTCGGCGGCGTCCAGGGAACCCTCTCCTCCATGGCGTCGTGGGAATGCCGGCGGGCCATCTCAAACGTGTGCCGGTCCATCATCAGCTCTCGCTTGGCGGCCTCTCCGAAGTCCTTGATCTTGTTGACGTTGACTGTGAATGAAAGGTGATGACATCATCAGTCCGTCACATCGCTCCGGGCTCGGACGGGCGGGTCCGTGCGTGATCACGGGCTAGGGATGGGCGGTATGGACTAAAAAAATGTATCACGATAATTTCTGGCATTTATCCCGATAACGATAAAAATGACGATAAAAAAAATACCAATTCAACTCCATCTTTTTAACTATAAATCTATCTCGCTCTCAGATCCACCATGTTTGTTAAACAAAAACATCATCAATGGGAATTTATCCTTTTTTCTTTCTTTCTTTCTTTCTTTCTTTCTTTCTTTCTTTCTTTCTTTCTTTCTTTCTTTCAGGCTCATTTCCTTCCTTCCTTCTTTTTTCCCTTCATTCCTTGTTTTCTCCCCTTTCCTTCCTTCCTTCCTTCCTTCCTTCCTTCCTTCCTTCCTTCCTTCCTTCCTTCCTTCCTTCCTTCCTTCCTTCCTTCCTTCCTTCCTTCCTTCCTTCCTTCCTTCCTTCCTTCCTTCCTTCCTTCCTTCCTTCCTTCCTTCCTCCCTCCCTCCCTCCCTCCCTCCTGCTCTCTCCTTCCTTCTTGCCTTCCTTCTTTCCTTATTTTCCTTCCTTCCTTCCTTCCTTCCTTCCTTCCTTCCTTCCTTCCTTCCTTCCTTCCTTCCTTCCTTCCTTCCTTCCTTCCTTCCTTCCTTCCTTCCTTCCTTCCTTCCTTCCTTCCTTCCTTCACGTACGTTGTGCGTGGATTTAACGCAGAACCATAAATCAGTTTTACACAAAAACTTAATCAACGTGAATTTATAATTTTTACCGCGAGATGACAAATTCTTATTGTGAGGAATTTTTTTGCCGGTTTATCGTGAACGGTAAAATATCACCCATTCCTATCACGGGCCTTACCTCGTTCCGTCTCGTCCAGGTCAAAGTAGAAGTAGTGTTTGAGCTGCTCCTCCTCGGCCCAGTGGACGCTCTTCTTCTTCTTTCCTTTCTTGTTCAGAGTTTCTTCTTCCCCTCGTGGTTCTGACAGAGCATTCGGCTTCTCGCCTGAAAACCAGAGCAGAGTTTAGTGGATGTGAATCCTGAAGCCTGGGTGTGTTGGATGCTCCATCAGTCATTTAGGTACACCAATACAGCAAGTTAATAACATTAAGTTATTGGGAGTCACTATTGATGAACGCTTGACATGGTCGGATCATATTGATACTATTGTTGTAAAAATGGGGCAGGGTATCGGTGTTGCACGTAGATGCTCTCCCTATATAACACCGCTAATTAGAAAGGAGGTAACAAATGCATTAGTTCTCTCACATTTGGAGTACTGTATGGTTGTGTGGTCCTCTGCTGCCAAAATGGATATAAATAAACTACAATTAGCACAAAATAGAGCAGCAAGAGTGGCACTTAATTGTTCATTTAGAACCAATGTGGCAAGGATGCACTATAGTTTGACATGGTTAACTGTAGAGGCCAAGTTAACATGTAGTATCATAAAGTTTTCCAGAAATGCAATGATTGAGGGGAAGCCAGATTTCTTTAGAGATCAGTTACTAAATGCTGGTCTAAAGCATAATCCTAATACTAGACAGGTAAGCTTAGGTTATTTGACACTTCCAAAACCAACTTCTGATATACTTAAAAGATCTGTTATTTATAGAGCCACCCAACAATGGAACACATTACCTGCAAATATGAAAAGTATCAAAAGCAAATATTTATTCAAAAGATCTATTAAACAAAAATGTATGAGTGAGACCACACAGTTAGAATAATCAATGTTTTTGTACATGATGCTTGACAAATGTTTCTCTATTTTTATATCTCTATTTTTATATCATTGCCATTTTTAATGTACTTAGATTTAGACTGACAAGTGTCAGTTTATTTTGTATGTTGTATTGTATGTTTATGTGATGTTTTATGTGGACCCCAGGAAGATTAGCAACCACGACAGTGGAAGCTAATGGGGATCCGAATAAAGAATAAAGAATAAAATTTCCCAGCAGCTCAGCGGGTCTTACCGTTGTCTGAGGCCTCTGGGTCCTCCGCAGGAACCGGGGTGCCGGGCTGCTCCGCCTCCTGACCTTCATCCACAGGCGTGGTGGAGGCTGCAGCTTCTGGAGACGACGGTTTGGTAGACGATGAAGCAGGTTTGGTGTCGAACGGACTCGCCTGGGGACCAGAGGGGAGGATTAACGGGTGTGTTGGAGTACAGACATCTCAGAGGACGTTCAGAACGACAGCAGCTACAGGACGTCTTCAGATGTGTCACTACCTTGTTGGACGTTGGTGAGACGACTTTGGCGTTGGGAGGAGAAGCAGCAGCAGCAGCAGCGCTGGATTTCTTCTTCTTGATCTTGATGCCAGGCACCGGGGCAGAGTTCAGGGCGTCAAGGAATCCTGTGGCCTCCATGGCTGCAATCAACACATCATCATCATCATCATCATCATCATCATCATCATCATCATCATCATCATCATCATCATCATCATCATCATCTCTGTCAGTTGAACAGCAGTTTGGTGTTTTTTATTGTCATGCATAATGAAATGTTAAGAGGGAGGCGGAGCTTACGTGGAGCTGGAATGAGCTTCACTTTGATCTCTTTGACAGCGTTTGACGGCGTGTTCAAGGGTTTGTACTTCTTCTCCAGAGGGGGCATGTCTGACGGCCCGGAGCTGGTGGGAAAGAGTGAGGGAGGAACATGTCATTTCCACAAATGCCACCAGGGGGCGTCTGTGAGGCGCTGCAGGAATAACATGTCATTTTCTCCAGTGGCCACCAGGGGGAGGAGCCGTTTCTGAACCCAACTAAACAGGAACCGTAGAGGCCGCCAGAGAGCCCACTAACTAACTATGGAGAATTTACAAGAAACTGGGAACAAAACTGAGAATGAAAAACATAAATAACTCCCTCAAATGACCCTGACTCTTACTCTACCTGAGGCTATCCTTGCAACTGTGTGTGTACTATTATCTTAGCAATTTGTGATTTTATATGTCTGAAAATGTTTTCCCTAAATGTACAAGTTGTCTATAACATGTCAGAATACAAAACATGAATTCAGATTTCCCTGCGTGTCATCCTAAGAGCTGGACTAACGAGGGATGAGTCCAGAAAGGGCTGGAAGCTGCAGGCCGCGCCACCGTCTTACCTGGGCCTCTTGAGCAGGGGGGGTTTGATGTTGTACTTGTCCCCAAGCTGGAGGGCAACGGGCGGCTTCTTCACCGGCGGGGGGTTTGGAACATCGATCTCCAGTCCTGCAAACAGAGACGATTGTGAGCATGAGGAAGAGGAAGAGGAAGAGGAGGATGCAGATGAGCAGGAGCCTGAGCTCAGCAGACGAGGCCCACCTATGGAGCGGAACTTGGTGTGGCTGGGAGCGTGAGCTTTGGGCTTCTCCTTCTTCTTTTCCTCCTCTACAGGCTTCTCCTTCACCTCCTTCACCGGTGCTTTGCTCTCCTCCTTCTTCTTCTTCTTATCTGGGGGACGGACAGATAGATAGATAAATATGTGTTTATTGTCCCTGTGGGGAAATTTGTTTGCAGCAAAAGACACACATGGCAATTTGACAAACATAGCACAAAAACAGGGACACAGAACAGTAACACCGACACGGTGGGGTGCTATTTCCTAGCAATATTTAAAAGTTTAATGGCTTGGGTTATAAATAGGGGTGTAACGATACACTAATCTCACGATACACGATATTGAGGTCACGATAACGATACGATATTATAGCAGTATTTTTTTTAACAACCTTGAATGTGTGCTGGCCTGCGGTCCCCACCCCTGGTCATCCCGTTGCTGCTTCCACCTGCCTGCTGTGCTGTTGCCGTCCCTGACCCACCAGTCTGGCCCTCGGCAGGAGGGTCCCCCCTGATGAGCCTGGTCCTGCTCAAGGTTTCTTCCCTCCTAAAGGGGAGTTTTTCCTTGCCACTGTTTGGCTTAAGGTTTTTCTCCCACTAGGGGAGTTTTTACCTGCCATTGTTTATGTAATAACTGCTCGGGGGTCATGTTCTGGGTATGGGTCTCTGTAAAGCGTCTAGAGACAACTCTGTTGTATTAGACGCTATATAAATAAAATTGAATTGAATTGAATTGAATTGAATGAGGAACATATGACTGGAAAAACATTGTATTTTATTTGAAAGACACAAAATACAAAACAATGCTGTGCGTTGTAACTATTGTTACAGTTTATAATGCTTTATAACTGTTTAAGTTTTAAAGAGAAAGCCAGGCCAACCATTTTCCACAAACTGAACTAAAAGTAAATGTCAGGTTTGTATTATGCATCTTCAGTTTCATACAAGTACAAATATTTAGCCACAAACTGAATAGTTTCTCTCATGTATGATTTGACTTTTTTCTTTTCCAGAAATTTAACAACTAAAATTAAATAAATAAATAAAAGTAAATAAATACATACAATTTTACATCATAAAAAAGATTGATTCATGCTCACCTTATAAGTGTAAGAGGAGATTTATTTTTGTTAAGAAGGTTATTTTGGTAATTCAGGGTTCATTATTTTATAAATATATTCTTTATATTCTGATGTAAATCAGGGACTATAATGACACTAGTCAGTTTATCTGTAGTTGTTAATACTGTATGTTTTAGATTGGGCGGAGTGATACGCCACAGTACGGCACTAGGTGCTGTGTTGATGTTCTAAAATCCTACACTGTTGAACGGACATTAAAGTACACGCAAACTCACGCAGAAGTTGTCCCGTGTTTATCCTACTCACGACCCGAAAAAGGTTTAATTTAATAAGGTAAGGCTTAACTCTACACCAGACTTTAAAGGTTCAGAGCTCAAAACCCCGTTAGAGTCCCGTGATCGGGACCACAAAAACGTACTACTTTCTTCTGAGCGGAGTAAGATTGTGGTCCGCGGGTCGAGGCGAGGTCGCAGCGCGCGGTCGGATGTGCGTTTCTAGTGAAAACAATGGATTAATATTAATAACCCAATATCGCGATACAGTTTGTCACCTTCACGGCACGTTTCGTGGCGTTTTTGTATCGCGAAATTTCGTGGCACGATATATTGTTACACCCCTAGTTATAAAGGACCTGTTTGACCTGTTTTTAGTGAACAAGGGGGGGAAATAACGCTGCGCTGATGTCAACAGTTTAAAACTGGAGGTAAGTGGCTGCCTCTCATCAGCCACAATGGCCTTTGCCTTGTTTGTTTACGTCTCTGTATCTGCTTTCTAGGCTGGTAGGGTGGCTGTTGCTACTGTCCTCCTAACACACCTCTTTTGTGCCTCAGAGGCATTCCCAAACCAGCAGATGATGCAGAAAGTTAAAACACTTTCAATAAAAGCACAATAAAACATGTGGACCATTTTGCCATTAGCTTTAAAAGACAACAGTTTGGGGACGTACCTGCGGGAGAGCTGCTGGAGAGGCTCTGGGAGCGGATCGTAGCCATCCAGCCGTCCACCAGCACCGCCGCCAGCTTCCTCACCTCTGAAACAGAACGGACAGGTTAATAGTTCATCCCAAGACGCGCTGGTCCAGGGGAAGTTGTGCTCCGGCTCCACACTGACCTTCAGTCTCTGCAGTTTTGCTCAGCTGCTTCACCAGCTTGGCTGTGTTGTTCTGGGGTCAGACAGAAACAGGGCAGGGGTTAGAAGATGGCCACAGCAGAACGGTACCGGGCGGATGGGGAGGTTCTGTACCTGTTTGAGGTGGTCCACCTTCAGGGGCAGCTTCTGCAGCGTCAGCAGGATGAGCTGCAACAGGGGGGTGTTGTTGTTGCCCTTGGAGTAGGTCAGCCACGAGTTCAGCAGGCGGTATCCTCCCACTCGGATGAACCTGGAGGAGACGGGAGCAGATCAGCATCAGCAGGGCCGTTTGGGCATTAGGGGGATAAAAGGGAGAAAACTTGAAAGGAAATTTAAAAAATTCTGACTTTTAAAATTCACAAATTTACAAGAAACGGGTCGCCAAAAATCACAGTGATTAATGTCACAATTGAAAGAAATCTTCAGAAATTGTGATTCTGTAAATCCACAAATTTGGGGGAAAACAAATCTGAAATTCTGACTTCATGAACTCACAAATTTAAAAAGATGAAAAATACAAAAATTGAGACTGAACATTCACAAATTCAAAGGAAAATAATATTCATAAATGCAGATTGAATAAGTTAACTTCTGGGTTCATGAACTCACAATTTTACAGGAAGAGAAATCTGAGGTTTTAACTTTAGAAAGTCTGATATTTGCGAAAACAAAAATCTGGGGAATTCTCCCATCCATGCACAGCCGTCCAGAGTTTTCCCACACGGTGCGTGTTTCCAGGATAAAACTGGGTAGCTGAGACGTACCTGTTGAGGATATCGTGGGACTTGGTTTGCAGCAGGATGTTCAGGTACATACACCTGCTGACCATCTTCGTGGACGCTTTCATCAGGCTGCGTTGGGACAAAGAAATCAGGTTATAACCTCCGTTTTGTAGTTCTGAGACCGTAAAAGGACAGATCAATCAAAGGCAGGGCTGCAGCGTTCTGGATATTTGACATGTCAGAAATATCTTAAGAACTGAGTGGGAACAAACGGGAACTAGAAATAAATGACTGACCGTTTCTTTTGCTACCAGTTTTCTCTTTTCATACAAGAATTAAGTTCTAGTTTGATTTAATACACCAACAGGGGTGCTTATGTCTTCATCTACACCTCCATCTGTTCACTTTCATGTGTCTAAGTACCATAAACCTAAATAAAGGGCTTGTTATGACGGGGACTCACCTGAACACCTTGGGCACTCCCTCCAGGCTCCGCAGCTCTCCGTCCTTCCCCAGCAGAGCCTCCACCCCCTTCAGAATCTCCCTGGGGTCCACCGGGCCCCCGGCCATCTCTGAAACACACACTTCACGCAATGAATACACACACTTAGCAAAGTGAACAGAATTCATGTTTGACAGATTCTATTTCCCCTCGGCACTCAGAGCAGAACAGGCCCCAGAACTCGGCCCAGACTCCTTCAGGATTGTGGATGCATCAACCAGAACCGCGCCACGACCAGCTAAAGTACAACCGGCTTACGTGGGAAGAACCTAAACCGCGCAAGTCCAACAAAACCACCACTCAACGTTGTCCAGAACCAGTCTGCAGAAACACCAGACCTACGAGAGCCGTACGAACCCAGACCAGACCCACTGGTCTGCCGTCCCCACCTGCAGCACATAAGACGGCCCGGCTGCAGGAAGTCTGAGGCGTCCTGGTGCCGGAGCTCCTCAGAACTCACTGGGGTCCAGCGGGTCAGGGCCCGGGCTGGGACCCCGAGACCAGAACCCTCAGGCCGGGACGGCGTCTGCCCTCCAGCACAGTCACACACGTTCACCCACGACCGGGAGTGACGTGGTCAATCCAACACAACCCGATTGATTCAATAACCTGATTCTTTATTCACGCGCGTCACTGATCACGTCACAGAAACACAACTGTTCTGGATGCTTACACCCAGTCAAAGGTTCAGACACCCCAATCACTCCCACTGTAAAGCAGCAGACAGCCAGAGACAGAATGATTAATCAGCCGATCATCAGTCAGTTTTATGATCAACACCGGAAATCCAAACTGATTAACAGAACATCAGCCCTGTTACCCAACACACACCTGTCTTTAATACATTTACTCTAAACTTTATTCGTCACTCATTTGTTTCATTGTATGAAAAGGAAAATAGATAATCATTAAAAATAAACAACTAAAGATCAGCAAACATGTGACCAATCCGGAACGTGGTGGAGACATGAATGGGATTTCTCACTTCTCAACAGAACACATCTGTCAGCATCTGTCTGCCGATGAGGAGGAGGATGAGGAGGGTCGCCTACAGTCCTGCCCACGCAGTGACTGATGAAGATGACGGGTCACGTGTGACTGGACCTGTGCATGAAGGAGGGCATGCTTCAAACACTTGGGTTAGTCCCGGCCACGGGGACGGATCCTGGAGGACCAGAAGGACCAGAAGGACCTGGAGGACCAGAAACTGGAGACCCACCCCTAAGACGACGTGACTCTACCACACAAACAGTTTTGACAGAAATGTTGCAGTGTAAAGCTGGCTGTAATCTCCCCAGGAACACCCCGGGCTGGTCTTAGATGATAAGGAGCGGGAACTCTCACCAGGGACCAGAACGGAAAGCGAGGCAGTTTGGTGACAGATGGAGATACATGTTTGCAGCCAAGTGGCAGTTAGTGTCAACGCTGGGAGCAGCGGAGCTACAGCAGGATAAACAAAGCCTCTAACAAGACCCTGACATGGCTCCATCAGACATGTCTGGACCTGGTCTCGCACACCGAACCCCTGCAGACTCAAAGAGGGGAGAAGTCATAACCCCTGCTTCCACATGGCTGATTAGGATTTTATTTTTAAAAACAAGGCAGTTTGGGTGTTTGAAGCAGAGGCCATACAACAACACTGTTATGAGCCGGCCCGTACGGACGTCTGTCAGCAGACAGACTGACAGATCCTCCTGTACGAGCACTTTTTGAACATATACAATGGGCTGTTTGTCCACGCCATCGCTGAAGTGGAGAAAACATTTCTGAGGCTTGTTAGAGGCTTAAAATAGCAGTTTATCCCGAGGTAGCGTCACTGGTCCCTGAGGGAACATTAATAACCGTTTGGCTGCAAACACACATCTCCTTCTAACGCAGAACTGCTTGAGTTTACGTGATTCTGGTCCCTAGTGAAGGTTTAGGCGCCTTAGCAGACCTGGAGCTGATTTAACTCTGGGTCTGGCTTTAAGCACACCTCAACAACCAGCACATCTGTCTTACGTTTTCATTGTTTTGTGGCTAAAGTGTTAAATACATTCACTACAAATACACAAACTATCAGTACAACTAAAAAAATATAAGTTATACTACTTAAAAAAATAATCAAATTGGTTTATAGGGCATTAAAACAAAATCATTTGTTAGTGAATCGTTTGCTCGTCTGCTGCCAGCATGTATGAAAATAGTTTTAGGGCATATTTAATTTACTACTCCTGTGCTGCTTTGATATTTCAAAATAAAAGCACTGAAATGTCCTTTTAGTTTAGTAAGATAAATGATCCCACTAAACATGCAGGTTAAATATGTACTAAAATAAATACAAGTGACATAAAAGTTCCATCACAAAAGTATTTAGTGTATCTTACACTGGACATTAACGTTTTACACAAGAAAATAAAAGCACATTTCATTATAAAAAAACATCACATATATATTGTTCATGTAGTTTATCCTCAAATTTGAAAGTTTGCAAATATATCTTGTAACTACGGATGGACTTTCTCGACCCGAGGCTGGGAAATCCCTTTTTGGGATGCTAAAAAGCCTGAAAGGTGGGTTAAAATATGCAACAAGAGGAAGTAAATGTTTTTGTTGTGCACTTTAGAGATTATGTTAAAAACATATTCTAGCTCATAGGGTTTCTGGTGTCTCGGATAGGCACCCCCGACTACACTAACAGGATCTGGGGGGTAAGTAAAGCAGAGCTGGACTGTTACTGGTTGTTTGGTAATAACTGGCACCGGTCCGCGTCTACAGACACCCGGCTGTTAACAGGAAGGCACATGTGCAGGCGGCCCTGTGTTGTTAAACACATGACTGCCTCATGTCTCATTTAATTAAAGACGTATCGTGTTCAAGTTAAACAAATCTGAGAATTGTCTGTTAATTTAAAGCGTTTAGATCTTATTGGATAGAGGAATGAAGGAAATCAGTCCAAGATATCAGCCAAAAAAGAACCAAAAAGTACTAAAGACTAGTGTTTAATACATAAAGAACACAGTCGGTGTCCAAAAATTTGAGCATCTTCAGTATGTTATCGAAGTGTTCTAGGTGTAATTAAACAAATTATATTTTAGTGCACTTATTTTCCCACCTGGGGTCATGTGTGAAATGGCTTTGGTTATACAACATTTCACAACTGAGATTCAAACACAAACCCCACAGGTCAGAGAAGGACCCGGAAACATGGCAAGCCTCGCTTCAGTCACTTGTCTTCACTGATCTGTGTGAGCATGCATTTATTCGTCCATCATGAAACTGCGCATGAACTGGGAAAACCAGTTCACAGGAAATGTGGATGTGAGGAGTCAAGGTCTTACCCGGGTAACTGTTGGAGTTTAATACTGTCTCAGACCTCCACAAGCCTGCAAATAACTCAACTGTTACACATTGTACAAAACAAGTCAGACTTAAGGGGGTGGGGGGACAACAGCAGTGTGTGTTACTGGGACACGACTTTCTAACTGGGAACAACACACCCCTCCCTCCCTCGGTGACGTCAGGCCACGTCACCCGTGACCCCGCCCCCTCCCTGCCCGAGCCACCTCCAGGGCTCGGGAGCGCGCAGCGCGCAACCCGCTCCCCCCAGTCCGCACCAAACCGCTAAAACAAAACCGTCCAAAACAGAGAGAGAGAAGGGGAAAAGCTGTCCGGGGCCGACGCAATCTTTATCCGCAGATTGCCGAAGTTAACGAGCGACGTTTTTCAAAAACACACACACAAAAGAGAGAGGGAGAGCCGCGCAAAACAGAAAATGCATCCACAAATCCTCAAATACTAACGCAATCTTTATGTGCAGATTGCGGGGTTAGGGTGTCGGGTTTGGTCCGTAAGGAGGAAGGTAGTCCGGGCTCCATCATGGGCACCTGTCCTGCTCTGCCTAAGGCAATCTTTATCACCAGATTGCTTATAGTGGTGTGTTCATGCCGCCCGCCGTCTCACACGTGTGTGAGCTCATGCTCGCCCCGCTGGAGCCGCGTCGCGGGGCCGCCGCACTGCTTCCTTCCCCCCTGCCACATCAACTCAACCACACTACGAAATCAACTTACTAGTGACACTACAGATCCTCGGCGTCTCGGGTATATTATGGTGTGCTTTTTCAAGGCACTTATAGCGCTTATTTCATCAAGTTTATGTCGTCATGGTTTTAATATCAACTGACAAAGGCTTCTTATGGGTGGGGCTGTGAGAGCTAAAAGGCTAGCCTTTCTTTCTTTCTCTCTTTCCTTCGGGAACAAACTGCTGCTGCTGCTGATGGAGGCAAAAGTAGTAGTAGTAATCAAATGTCCATTACTTGAAGAAAAAATATGAAATTGAGAAGAGTTGTTCGAAGTCCTCGACGGCTCAGTCTTCGGCTAAGCAGTTTCATGCCTGCGGAAACACACAAAAGACACATTCACTTTCGATCCCTTTTCAAAAAAGGGACTCCTACTTGTTATCATCATCATTGCTAATGTTATCAATATAGTTATTTCTCATTCGGCAGTATTCGTTATTAAAAAACAGAGGACACTGCATGTGTAGATCCTCCATACTTCACTTACCTCTGACCAAATCCAGGAATGAGCTCTCGAGGGTGGGACTTAGTATTTATACTGAGTGACGCGTTTGACGTCACAATCTGCGTTTTCCTGCGTTTCGGTTGAACAAAATGGCGGAGTCCAGCAGCGACCTTGTTGTTCTGGCGAAGGGCGTAA
This sequence comes from Cololabis saira, assembly GCF_033807715.1. Classification (NCBI taxonomy): domain Eukaryota; kingdom Metazoa; phylum Chordata; class Actinopteri; order Beloniformes; family Belonidae; genus Cololabis; species Cololabis saira. The sequence goes on along the minus strand of NC_084601.1, from coordinate 23,856,163 downwards.
TGGCGGACCTCTGACTGGACACGCGTGAAGTCGAAATACTATGACCCATCCGCTCTAAAGTGCTATATTTCAGTCGGAATGTTGAGATAACCACAAATACTAGCCAGATTTTATGACTCAACCGGCTTATATTCAGCTTTTAACACCGAAATTGAGATAATAATATTTATTCAAAATGGCGCCTGTTCTTAATTATTTATTTATTTTTTTTAAAATACAATTTTACAAAACAAAGCTGTTTGGTCAGGGGTACGAAACGTATACAGTAAATGTAAATGCAAATGCAAAGAGATCATAATTTAAGACAAATTATCAGCAAAAAAAAAAAAAAGAAAAACACTTGCTTCTATGTGCTTGTCACGTGCTGCGATCCCAAAGCTACAACAGCAATTTAATGACATGATTCAAATAAATGCTCATTGATTTGAAATGTAAAAATAGCTGCATGAGGCCTCATCCATCACCTTTTAAATCTAACCTATTGTATTTTTTGTTTTTATTCAGCAGATGAACAGTTAGAATAAATTAGATTAAATATATTTTGTTTATCCCACACTGGGGAAATCCACTTGTCACAGCAGCAACAGTATAATTTACATAAAATAAATAAAACAATAGAGATATGGTGAGTGAAGGGTAGAGTAGAGATACATACATTCATGAAAGATAACATTATTAAGACAACACAATGTGGGGAAAAATGAAGTAGTAAAAAAAAAAAAAAAAAAATTAAACACCTGAGTAAAATCTCTTACTAAGCGGTGTCCTTACAGTTTAAAGTAGACACGGCTGTTTTTAGCTATTTTCAGGTCCTGGGCATCTGTGTGGGCTATAAGCTTCAGAGTTCAAGCCTCTCAAGATAATCCATGATGATGCTTAATCTTTTCCACTTTCCGAAAGCAGGCTTGCATCTGGTAATGAAAAAAAAGATTTGCTAACATGTCAGACCATTAGAGGAAAACAAAATGCACAAAGAGGGGGGGGCAAGCGAATGGACAATAAAATAGAATTTAATTTAATTTAATTTAAAAAAATAACATAAAATGCATCTTGTTTTCAAGGTTTGAAACATAGAATTTTGGATTAAGTGCTACAGCCTACGTGACATTTTTACATTTTCATTTACAACAAATAATCATTTGAAAAGTTCACTAAATGAATGGGAAATACATTCAGAGGCTAAATTAAATTCAAAATACTTTATTAACCCCAAAAGTAAAAGGAATCAAGCAGATTAAAACTGTTTCACATGGAGCTTCAAAAGGGTGCATATACTTTTTATATCTACTGTATAGTACTGTGCAAAAATCTTAGACATCTCTAGTCTTTTTTTGTTGTTGTGATGGTTTGAACAACATTAATATTTAATTTCCAGAATCCAGATGGATACCATGGAAATCATCTGTATTTATTTTGTTTTGAATATTGTCTGGTTTTATTTCATGTAGGCCTACATATTATCTGGGGATGATCCACATGGGTTTGAGAACAATGCTGATAATTAAGAAAAGCCTGATGATTTAACTGGAGATTTGCACAAAACTATAATCTATAAAAGGTTTCTGGCAAGTTCAGTCCGACATCATTTGCATGTTGTTTTTATATTTACAAATAATACCTTCTTAGCTGTTCACAAATGTAAGATCATTTAATTAATTATTCTATTAATATGCAAAAACTGCTTCTTTCTTATTTTAAACTACAAGAGAGAAACAATTTCTTTCAAGTTGGATTTTTTCACCTGAGTTTTTTTTTAAGATGAAGGCAGGTAATGTCAAATTACAATGTTTTGATTTCAAAACATGTGCTTTCCATTAATTTCTCATTCTTCTGCACTCAAAAATCACAATTTCGCCATCTTTGAAATGCGATTAAAAACATGAACTATATACATGACAACATAGAAGGTCTCTGAGGAATCACTGAAATGATGAGGGTTATCTAATTCAAGTCCTTCGTAGAGCTTAAATGTTACTGTGTTTTTATGAAAATACTTTAGTGGCACTAGTGGTCTTTATTGGGACAGTAGGTGGATAGGAAACAGGTAGAGGAGGCATGCAGCCAGGAGCTACAGGCCGGACTCTAACCCACTCAATCCACTGAGCTGTCCAGGGCCCCGATGTTGCCATTTTTTAATAGAGACACACGGTGCGTCCGAAATGCCATACTAAACAGTATATACTAAAAAGTTTACTTAAGTTCGGCACACTTTTGAGTAAATATCAATAGTATGCATTAATTCGGACGTACTATTAAGAGCACACCGTTGGGAGGAAGTGACGTGTTACAGCAGCAGTAGCAGCACCGCTCTGCTCTTTCCCGTTTATCCTGGCCGAAACAAGATGACATTATATAATATTATTATATACGAATATTATAATATTAATATTATATAATAATATTATTATACTTAATATTATACTTATGACATATACGTATCACGTAAAGAGAAAACGGATGGGTCCCATCCTGTTTTTCTTAAGGTTTTATTTGTCTTAGATCTTTGCTGGGTTGACACCTCAATTAGGAATCAATCAACAGAGATATAAAGCTGAGGTGCGACATGTTAGGGTGTCTTTCCCCGCAGCTCCACAGACAGGTTCACGTACAAAACACCTCCCTTTTCACTATACATACGACTGGATCGATCCCCACAGTGTGCATTTCTCTCCTACCTCTGGGATTTAAGGAAAGTGTACCTTCGGCCAGAAACTATTGTGTATGATATAATAAAGCTTGTATTAACATTTTATTCTGTTCACTGGTTTCTTATGGTGCACCAGACAAACAAACACGCAGATCTTTCAGTGTGAATCCAAAAGGTAAATCACGTCTCCTGGAAGTGGGAGGACGTATCACAGACACAGCAAGCTATAATCTGTGGAACGGGCTGGCCTTCACTTCCTACGAGACAGAGGAGCTCTTCTACCCCTGTACGTGGGAGAAACCACACTGCAAAAACTAAAAAAATCTAACAAAAAACAACAATTCACCTGTTTCAAGTAGATCTTCACTTTAAATAGAAAAATCTGCCAGTGGAACAAGATTTTTATGCTTGTAATGAGAAGATAAATCTTGTCCCACTGGCAGATTTTTCTACTTATTTCAAGTGAAAATGTACTTGAAACAGGTGAAAATTGTCAAATAACAAGTTATTTTTCTGGTAGTGACTCTTGTTTTAAGTGTAATGAGATCTTTTTGAGACATTTTAACTAGAAATAAGACAAATATTCCTGGTAAGATTTTGAGTTTTTGCAGTGCAGGACTGGACCCCATGAGTGGGAGGACTAACAACAAACCTCAATAACAACCGAGTGTGAAACTGCAGAAGAGATTGCTCCACTATCGAAGGACCCTGGATCTCTATCAGATGACCGTCCCAAAGCAGCAAGACAAGGACTGAACAGCTGTTAAAACTAAGCTGAAGGCTGAGACTCTGGTTGTGGGAAACAACACCACAGTCCTGTGCTTTCCTGGGGATGATGTCAGCCGTCTGAAGGAGAGACGTGTTCAAACTGCAGCTGAATATCTGTGACGAACACTGTTCTGCATACAGGCTCAAACCACGAGTCCAAGCAGCAACCTGAGGTTCTGAAACGGGACTTTATCGTACTATTAAACACAGTGAGCTCTCTGACTGCAGCTGTACTCATCAGTGGACCGGTACCACCCGTCAGAGGAAAGATTCAGCAGGTTGTCGGCGTTGAATAAATAAATATTGTGATATTTTTTGGGAACGCAGACATCTGTTTAAGGCAAAATGGATTTAATGTCAACAAGTCAGGGGTGAACCTGTTCACCTCCGACATGTTTGACTTCATGCGTCATCCATCTGTGCTTGGTGCCAAGGCTGAGATAAACGAGGAGTTATCTAGAGAGGACCAAACAACGACCAGGAAACCTTGAGGAGGAGCTCCAACCCCCCACCCTCCGCCCCCCGGGGAAAGCTTCAGAGAGGTGAAGAGGGGTATTTGTATGCCTCCAACCCACTCAACAGCACCAAGGACCAGAAAGAGTGACCAGTTTACCCCCTAACACCAGATTAAACCTCTGCTGAAAAAGGACAATCTTGACAAGACACAAATGAACAACTAAAGGATCTCAGATCTCCCATGTTTAAGTAAGATCATTGAAAATGAAAATAAAAAAATGAAAAAAAATGAAAATTTGATCTAAAATGCAGCAACCCGAGTGCTGACACCACGTCTCTCCAGTTTTAGCTTCTCTCCATTGGCTGCCCGTAAAATTCAGAATCCAGTTCAAAAAGTTTATTACTTTGCTATAAAGCCCAAAACGGCTTAGCTCCGCAATATTTGCAAGACCTGATAGTACCTTATGTTCCTGGCAGAGCTCTCCGTTCTCAGAGTGCAGGTTTACTCGTAGTTCCTAGAGTATCCAAATGTAGATTTGGAGGGCGGGCGTTCTGCTACCAGGAATTAGGCTACTATGGAACCAACTTCCAATCTGGGTTAAGGAGGCTGACACCACCTCCAACTTTAAAACCAAACTTAAACGTTTCTGTTTAGTAAACCTCTAGTTAGTGTTTAGTAAACCTTTAATTAGTGTTTAGTAAAGCCTCTAGTTAGTGTTTAGTAAACCTCTAGTTAGTGTTTAGTAAACCTCTAGTTAGTGTTCAGTAAACCGCAAATTAATGTCTGGAAACATGTCAGTCTTAGTTTTACTGGATCTCAGAGCTGCATTTGATACAGTTGACCACAGAATTTTACTCAAACCATCGGCGAACTGGGCTGGTCTTTTAGGACCTGTACTAAACTGGTTCAAAACATACTTAGAGAAACAGGAAGTATCTTGTATCAATCAAAAAACTGTATTATTATATAATAATGATTTTTCACTCATTAGAACAATTACCTAAATGTATTTTCTTATTTTTTTCCTCAAACACAAAACTAAATGTTATATTTCTGTAATTCAGTGGTGGCATCTCCAGAGTCCTGTAGTGAGAGTCCCTCTTAGATGATACCAGAGAAGCTTTCTGAGCAATGAAGAGACGTCCTGTCATTTCTGTTTCTATCTCAACATGTGAAATGATCAGAGGAAGTATTAACGCCTTAGTTAGATGTCACTGAGGGATTCATTTAGGAAAAGGAAACTAATAAATCTACATCTGAGTCTTTTCCAGGGCACACAGAGAGCTTCTCCATTCACTTGTCATGACTTGGATGAGACCAGTCCTGGACGAATGAATCAGGATGCTTTTAGTCGACCCCTGAATGTACGTTTGATAACAGCAGAGCGCTCTTTACTATTACAGCTTATGTCCTGTTTTCATATCCAACCTTAAAAATATAATAATTATTTATTTGGAGCTTCATCGCCCTGATCTCGAAATCCCCAAAGTTTTAGAGCCTCATGAGTTGGAGGAACTGATCATTTAGGTCCCTTTAAAGCGGTAATATTGCAACCCTTTCTGTATGTTGATGTTTATTCTGCAATATAACGTTAAAATAATTTCACTTCATGGTTTTGATTATATTAGCAGGATATCCAAAGAACAGGCAGGTGAATTAGTCTAGGAAATTGTGGAAATTCAAAATGTTTCCAAATATGGATAAACCCCTTTGTAACCATGTGTAACTTCTTGAGAGGATCTGGAAGTTGGACTTGTTTATAAATTTTGTTGAAGTTTTTGAAAACAGTTCCCCAGACATCTGACGTGAAAGACCATAAACACCCTCAAATCTGCTTACATATAGAATATAGTTGTGTTTTTTATAATTTAACAGAAGTACACATCTTCAAAAACCTGGAGAGGAACTTTTAAACGTTTCTAAACATGGAACAAATGTGTAGAGAAACAGCACATTTATAAAGTCCCAGCAGCCACCAGGGGGCCCCCAAGCTGCAGCAGAGGCCCAGGTTTACACATCTGAGGAGAAAATAAAGGACCTGACATATTTTGTGAATTATACTTTTCCCTGGTAAAGCTGAAAAAGTTTTTACTGAAACATTTTTATTTTTTTCTATGAAAATTCATAAAGTCATGATTTCTGATTTCTGTCACAAATGTATGAGTTTACACTGACGAAAAATCAGATTTTTAACTGCCCCCACCAACTGTGCGGTACATTTTTTGTTGATACAAACTCAGCTAACTTCAGATGAATTTGTGTTAATTTAATTTTGCTGGTATCAACTTGGATTTGAGATTTAGTTTCAAAAGTTTTCAGGGCCAAGTCTGAGTTTATGAAGTAAAATTCTATATTTTCTCTGCCAAGGTTGTGTATTCTGAATTTCTGTTGCAAATTGTAAAATTTATAAATTCAAAATTCTGATTAAAAAAAAAAATCTAATTTGAAAATTTACAGTGAAAAAAGAGAGAGAGTTTTGAAGGAAATGTAAAAATTCATAAAGGAGCCTATTTTTTTCACCCACAAATGGCAGTAATATACTAACTATCTCAGCTAGCCTCAGCTAAGTTTGTTTGCTGGCTATTTTACTTCAGATTCACAAATTCTTCAATTATAACAAATGCGTGCTTCGTCACAGATCATCTGAAAGGGTTTGAATGTCTCTGCCATGCTGGAGTTTTACTAAATAGTGCCCCCCAAAACAGAATCTTGTGGTGTACCACCTCCGGGCTGTAAAGTCTCAAACTTAAACAAACGTTTTAGCATTGGCTTCCCTGCTTGCACGCAGACTTATACTTTTTAACTGGAACTCAAATGTAGCCCCGTCATTCCTGCTGTGGTTGAGGGATGTACTATCTTTCTTACCCTTAGAGAAACTGAGATACAAGATATGTAAAGCTCTTTGGCCTGGAGTCCATTTATACAATTTGTGGAAAGTTTTTGCTTTCAGTGAAGCATTGTATTTGTTTTTGTGTTTATGTATTTATTTATTGTTGTTTGTTTATTAATTTCATTCCTGTCTAAGAGCCTTGAGGGTGGAGGGTGGGGGATACTCTTTCTTTGTATGTCCATGTTTGTAATATTTGTTTGTAATATAGTTTGTTAATGAAAAACTGCAAAATAAAGTAAAAAAAAACAAAAAAAAAAACAGAAGCTGCGTCCGAAATCGCATACTTCCACCCTAATGAGTTTACAAAACCAGTATTTGAGATTTTTTTAGTGTGTCCGAAACATTAGAACGTACTCAATAGTATGCTCTATCCATACTCATTCCGGAGAAATGTATTAGTGTGGATTGATGGACACTTGCTAAGCAGAAACTTCCCACAATGCAATGCAGCGGTGTTTGGTTGCTAAATGCTGCGCAGATACGTATATGTCATAAGTATAATATTAAGTATAATAATATTATAATATTCATATATAATAATTATATAATGGCATCTTGTTTCAGCCAGGATAAAGGGGAAAGAGCGGAGCGGTGCTGCTACTGCTGCTGTGACAGGAGTTGTTACCATGGCAACCACTACCCTCCAAATGGCAGGAAGTGCTGTGTGGCTCTGAGTAGTATGTCCGAATGAATGCATACTACTGATATTTACTCAAAAGTGTGCCGAACTTAAGTATACTTTTTGAGTGTATACTGTTTAGTATGGCGTTTCGGACGCACCGCCAGAATCTTGTACAGTGCCCCCAAACAGCTAGCAACAGCCCTGCTCGCACCAGTAAAGATCAAACTGGGGATGGTTTTCAGAACGGTTTTATTTTCATACATGTGGAAGTGAACTTCAGTCATTTCAGTCATGCTCACATCATGTTCAGAGCTGTGTTGGAACCGAACCACACAGAACACTCGCTGTGAAACATCAGCAGCCGTCCCTCTGCAGCCTGGTGGCCCCCTCCTCGTGCGCTGCTAGACGGGTGGGGGTGCTGGTACCGGGGCTGGTGATGGCACCTGGACCGGTGCTGGTACTGGGGTTGAGATGGTACCGGGACCAGTTCCGGTACCAGAGTTGAGATGGTACCAGGACCAGGTCGGGTACCGGGGTTTAACTGGTACTGAGGCTGGTGATTGTACCGTGGACCAGTGCTGGTACTGGGGGGAAGCCGGCACTGGCATGGTGCAGGTGGGGGCTCACAGGAAAGCACTGGGGTTGGCTCGGGGGTCCTTCTGGTTCCTGTAGTGGTAGGTGAGCCATACTCCGAAGATCTGATGGGACAGAACATGGGTCATCTGCAGGTACGATTATAGATCTATCTAAATGAAAATCAGTTGAGTTGGTAGAATTCCTCATATGAATCACTTCATGTGTTTTCTGTGTTCAGTTGTGAATAAAAATGGGTTCATGAGATTTCCAGATCATTGCTTTCTGGGTTTATTAATGGCGCTTTTCCACTAGTATCTACTCAGCCCTACTCGTCTATCCTCCACTTGGTTTTGCACTTTCCCACTAGGGGTTTAACGTGCTGAGTACATACTACAGGCCACCGATTGGTCGGGGGGTTGGAGTCAGACATCTGAGTCAGGAGGTGGAAATCAGAGAAAGAGCGACTCTAACGGCGGCTTCTTGTTAATTTTATTCGACAGGCAATGGCAGCACAAAAGTCTGTTTGGTGATCCAACTCTGAGGTGCAGATGTTCATAAACCTGGTGGCTGAGCAGAGAATTAAAAAGGGATCTAGACGACCAGATCTACCAGGATCTCTGTCACTTCATAGCTGCTCGCGGCTCCAGCTGACTTTTCAGCAGTGCCGAGACAAACAAAAAAAAAAAAGCGTTGCCACTTGAAGCTTCTCTCACTCTAATTTTTTAACTTGATATCGAACACAAGCCACAGACCCAGCAGCACATATACCATCTCCTCCATGTTCTACATCTTTAGTGTTGTTGTCTTCTTCCTTTAGATACACAATCAAATACGTCACAGCAGCTTCACTCCAACCCTCCTACTTCTCCAGGTGCTGGATTGCTATAGAAAAGAAACCAGGCCGAGTCGATTCGAGCCGAGCTGAGATGAGTAGAGCCGAGTAGGTGCTAGTAGAAAAGCGCCATTACATTTTACAAAGCGTCCCAGCCTTATAGGAATTGGGGTTTTCTTCTATAGCTGGTGTTAGGACCCTACCACCAATGGTCCTACGCGTGAGCCTGAGCGGTGTCGGCAT